>NW_020450319.1:136872-140058 GCF_003343035.1 Apteryx rowi | reverse complement strand
CGCCGGCAGCACGCAGGGCCGGCAGCCCCCTGCCCCCGCCTCGGGGCGTTTTGGCACTGAGCCTCGGGGGCAGTGGAAGACCCGCTCCCCGTGCAAGGCCACTCGCGCCGCCGTGTCGCGTCCCCTCCTCCGTGGGGAAGAGTTATCCGCTGCCGGCAGGTCAATTAGGGCCGGACCGGCCCCCCCTTCGCTCCTCCCTCGTTGCCGGGTGTGTGTGTGTGTGTGTGTGTGTGTGTGTGCGCAACAAACTCCCGCTGATTACAGTAATTTTCTGGGCGATGTTGCAATGGGGCAGAGTGTGCGGGGCGGCCCGTGCTGAACTTTATAACGCTCCTGCATGTAAATCGCCCTCGATATTGCGCTTATAAACGGGCAGCCGGGACGGCGGCTGGCCTCTCCTCACTCACCGCCTCCCTCCAGCCTCCGGGCCGGCCAGTAAGGGGAGTTATTTGGGATTATAGCAACGGCCGGGAGCCCAGTCACAGCTTCAGTGCATGGTTCAGTGCTGCCGTGCTTGGGATCTTAACGGGGAGCGCGATGAGAGGCAAAGAGGAGAAATCTTCGCTGAAAGGTGGGTTCGCCTCCGTGACAGCGGTGCTGCCGGCGGGACACCCTCCCCGGGCAGGGCAGCGCCTGAGAGGGTTTTAAAACTCTTGCTCCCGGCGGGGGAACGAAAGACATCCAGCACCTCTCCMCCCACACACATACGCTCCCGCAGTGTAGCTAGCGCTGGGTGAGGAGGGGGTGCCAGCGGAGGAGTGGGGCACGGGGAGGCAGAGGGTGTGCGTGGGGCAGGGGGTGGTACAGCCGGAGCAGTGTTTGGCACGGAAATGGGACGAAGGGGCCAGGAGATTTGGCATCAGCAGCGGAGCCCTTGCAAAAGGCTGCTGCAAGGCGGCGGTGGTGCAAGCGGCAGGGGAGGGCAGCAGCAACGGGCAAGCGGGGGCTGCGGAAGGGGAAGGCGCCGGCAGCGGACGGGGCMGCGGGGTATGTGCCGGCGGCGGGGTCCGGCCCGGAGAGGGGGGTCTGAGGCGTGGTGCAGCCTGTGGCAGGTTGTCCGAAAGGCCGGGGTAGGCTGTGCCGGAGCCCGTCGGCGGGCTGAGAAACACTTGCCCCTACGCATGGCTGGCATGTGGGTTTTTAAGCCAGCGCCGCCGGCCCGGGGGTTGCGGAGCGCCACGTTGTTGTTCAGCCAGGAGGGAGATGTCAGAGGAGTAGCGAGTAGGAAAAAGCACTGGGAGGACTGAGACTCTGGGTACACGGAAAACTGCGCGGCTCGAGTAATTTTTGACAGAAGCACCCTGAAAGCGGGGAGGCGGGGGGGGAGAGGGAGAGAAGAAACTGACTGCTCCTATTCCTTTTTTTCTTCTTTTCTTCTGCTGCCATTAATGAGACTGACACTTTTTGCAACAAAGTGAGGGAAGTAACAAGTGGGAGAAGCTAGCGCCCCGCCAGCTACAGCCAGCTTTGCCGTGCTTCTCCAGGCCCCCTTCCCTGGGCGCCTGTTGCCTTCCTGTCCCCCGTGCTGTGGCCGCAGGGCAGGTCCCCATCGGCTCGGGGAGGGACACGGGCAGCTCTCCCCAGAGCGGAGCGGAGCCGCCAAATTCCCTTTTTACTCTCTCGCTTTAAAGTCTTTAAAGCAGCGCTTTTTATAGGCTTGTGCCCACCTCGCCGGGGCATCTTTCCGCTCTCGGTCATCTCTGTCACTGTTTGTCGCCGTGCTCAGGGTGAGCTGCAGCCTTTGATGAGTGCTATGCTCGGGTGCTTTTCCAGTGTGTGTGTGTGTGTGTCCCGGAGAAGACGATACAGACAGCTGCCAAGTTGTGCCGCCCAGCGGCCGTCTGGGGTTACGGGGGGAGGCAGCAGCAGCGGTGCAGAAGAAAAAAAAGAACAAAAAGAAAAGGGGCTCCAGGCAGGGGGAGGACGGGGGCACGATGCAGCTGGAGCCGCTGGCCGCAGCCCAGTGCACGTCGCTTAGACTGCAGGGCGAAATAAATGCAGAAATAACTCCCCGTCGCGTGGAAAGTTCCTCCCGGCTGCGGCGCGCCGGGGCCGGCACCCCCGGGGCCACCAGCCCGGCTGCGAGGGCTGGGACCGGGGACGGTGCGACGCGGACAGCGCTGGGCCCCAGCGCCGCGACCCCCCGGGGCCGCCCGCGCCCCCCGCCGCGGCGGCTCGGGGCGGCATCGCTGCCCCTCGCGCTTTGGGCACGCACCGGCGCCCCTCACGTGTCCGCGCCCGCAAGGAAACGAATTAGTAATTAAGTCCTGGGTACATGGTGTACCCAAATAACCGTGTAAAGTGGAAACAAAAATTGCGGAAAGTTTTTTTTTTTTCTTTTTCTTTTCCTTTTTGCACTTGTGCAATCCTCGGTCAGCTTCTCACCTTTTCTAGAAGCAGAACTCTGTCCTCCTGCCCCGTCACCCCCTCCAAGTTCAGGGGACTGCATTTTTTGTCCCTTGTTTCCCTTTTCGGCATTAAAAAGAGACTTTTTTTTTTCTTTTCCCTTTCTGTAATGTCCCAGCCGGGATCAAGGCAGTGCACTGAAGGGACATTTGTTTATGGTCATTATTGAAAACCGGGCAGGAAATCTTGTTCTCCTGAGTCATTGAGGCTCCTTCAAGGAAACGTCAGCGGCCCTTATCGCTGCTCGCCGGGGCGGCGGGGCGGCGGCCCCGCCAGCTGCGGCACCCGCGAGCGGACGCGGCCGTAGCCCGGCTGTTGGGGCACTTTAGAAAGAGGTGCTCGTCCAGGCCACAGCGAGATAAGAACTTTATATAACCGCATCTTTAGGCCGGAAAAAGAAGGGGGGAGGGCGAAGAGAGCGAGCTGAGCCTGCAGGAGTTTGCTGTGCCAAAGAGAGGGGGTTGGTAAGAAACTCTGGGCAGCTGTTTGCTTTGGTGCTTTGCCCTCCTGCTTGCGCCGCTGTCGGGGGGTGGGGGGGTGGAGGGGGGTCGGCGGCCCCCGCTTGTGCCCCAGGCCGCAGAGGTTGCCTTTGAAGTTGCGGGCTTTGAGCGACGGAGTGGCAGCATTTGCAAGCAATTACAGGGGGACGCTGGCTGGTCATTGCTTTGCCTCCCGCTATTGAAATGCACCGAGCTCCGGGCGAGAAAGCCGAGTCAGATAGCGGCGGCCGCTCTTAGCTCGGGGGGGTGGGCCGTCGCCGCGGGGGCCCGGAGGCACAGA
>NW_020450319.1:44793-136598 GCF_003343035.1 Apteryx rowi | reverse complement strand
GCCGAGCACCGCCGAGCACCGCCGCCCTCCGCGATGACCGTGAAGGCCGCGGGCCCCGCGCTGAGCTACGCCAAGATGAGGGGGATGGTGGCGATACTCATCGGTGAGCGGCGGGCAAGGGGCGACCGGCCTCCCCGGACCGGCTTGTCGGAGGATGCTGGGGTTTCCGTCGAGGGGGGGTTGGTTTTTTGGGGTTTTATTTTTTGGGGGTTTTTTGTTTTTTTTTTGTTGTCAGAATAGCCTGACTCGAGTTGGTCCTAACGCTTTTACCAGCGGCTAAACGATTTTTTCCCCTCATGTCTTTATTTTTAGCTTTCATGAAGCAGAGAAGAATGGGGCTGAACGACTTCATTCAGAAGATAGCCACCAACTCCTATGCATGCAAGCAGTAAGTATCAAAAATTTTGGCCGAATTTCACTAGCAGATATCGCTATATATTGTGAGACCTAGCAACGAAATGTTTGTTTACTGTAATATCTCCAGCATGACTATTACAGAAGAGGTAATTGCTTTTCTTAAGGTATTACTTCATAACAAATCTTCATGGGCTGGGTTTGGGACAAATCAGTTGGACTAGATTTCTAGAGCCCGGTCCCTAATCTGAGCTGTACTTACAGTATAAAAAAATTTTGCTGTATGGTGGAATTTACCTTCTCCAGATTCATTTTACCACTTAAGTCGAATAGGTTGTTTCAGTTGCGTTCTGTAATACTCCAAACTGAAAGGCATTTTTCGCAACTGAAATTCATTTTTCGCAAGTGCGATACTTGCTTGCCCTCTAGTGGGAAGATCTGCGCGTCTGAAGGTTACGGTAACTGTTCTAATAATGGGTGCTCTTATCCTTGCAGCCCTGAAGTTCAGTCTATCTTGAAAATCTCCCAGCCTCAAGAGCCTGAACTTATGAATGCTAATCCTTCTCCTCCGGTAAGTAGATTTTACCGTGTGAAGCATTTTTAGAATGAACCAGTAGTAGAAACATGATTAAATTGGCATCACGAGGGCTACTTTAGCTCACCTCATAGTGCACATATGTGAAAAAAGAAGCAATTATTTTCCCCCATACTGAGAAGAATACTTAAAAAATAAGTTTAATTAGTTGTAACTTCATTATGGAATGTGACTAAGAGCTCAACAAAATCTTTAAAATAAACTCTATCGCTGTTACGTTCTTCTTAGGTAGTACAAAACAGTTTAATGCAACTGGCAGAGGTCTAGATTACATTTTTAGTGGTTGGAGTGTTCTCATATTCACTTTCAAGATCACTTGATTTATGTTTAAAAAAGAAGACCTATGGTCAAGACTCTCAATACCAAGCTGTTTTAGTAATTGTAGTGGTTTTTGTCTGCTTGCTTTTCTAGCCCAGTCCTTCACAGCAGATCAATCTTGGTCCATCATCCAACCCGCATGCCAAACCATCAGACTTTCATTTCTTAAAAGTGATCGGAAAAGGCAGCTTTGGGAAGGTAAACCTCTTTATTTTTTTGCTGTAATTTAAATACTCTTCAGCTCTTGTACGTAATGCTTGAGGATTGGGTTTGTACTGGCTTTGGTAAATGAAATTTAAAACATTTAAAATGGAGCCAAAGCCTGCCCTACTCCCCAGCACCTGGCTCCCTTTGTAGCTGTGAGGTGTTTGCCCTGGGGTGGTCAGCAGAGCAGGGTGCCTGTTTAAGGAAACGGTCACAAAAGAGCGAGGGAGCATGAAAGCAGTGGTGCTTATTCAGGTTGGAAGAATATATGATTTCCTTTTGGAAGAGAAAGAAACAAGGCAAATAAACCTCCTCCTAGATTTATCTGCAAGGGTGGTAATAGTGCCAGGCATTACCAGCAAAGTGTTTGCACACTCAACCAAAGGGCCCTAGTGGGGCTCAGCAGTTAACATCAAGGATTGCTTCCAGTTGTGTTTACAATTTGTCCTGTATTTCAGTGTTATTCAGTTGTGTGATTTTAACCTCTTTCAGGTTCTCCTTGCACGACATAAGGCAGAAGAACAATTCTATGCTGTTAAAGTCCTGCAGAAAAAAGCAATCCTGAAAAAGAAGGAGGTAAGCTGTTCCTGAGTGATGCTGTTGTGATGTCCATGAAATACATTTTTACTGCTGTTGGTAAGCAAATATTATCACTAAACATTGATTTCTTACGTTTTCAGGAGAAACACATTATGTCAGAGCGCAATGTCCTGCTGAAGAATGTGAAACACCCCTTCCTGGTTGGGCTTCACTTTTCCTTCCAAACGGCAGACAAGTTGTATTTTGTCCTAGACTACATCAATGGTGGAGAGGTAAGCATCAAAAAAATGAGGTAATATTTCCTATAATGTGCACATGATGGTAGTGTAGACTCTTTCTCCCTGCCTTTTAAATAAAGAGTTCCAAGGGGAAAAGTCATGGGGGAAAAGTTATTAGAGTTGCCATCTCCAGCCTGCCAAGTTTTGAACTACCAAAGGATCAGTAGGCCACTTCCTGCTATTGTTCTCTCTAGCTATATATGTTGAGTCTAATTAAATGCATTGTTAACAGGCTTTGACGCCATTTACAGAACTTTGTTCTTTCTGTCTCCTGTAGTTGTTTTACCATCTCCAGCGGGAACGTTGCTTCCTGGAACCGAGAGCCCGTTTTTATGCTGCTGAAATAGCCAGTGCACTGGGCTACCTCCACTCCCTGAACATAGTTTATCGGTAAGCAATGTCATTCAGTTTGTCAAACTAAAATACCCACATACTTTGTTTAATGTGCATTTCTTAAAAGCAATTCTGAGCTAAAACTATTCTCTGCAACTTAATGAAGTTATGGGAACAGTTACACCTAAAATATTCTCACTGTAGCTCTTCTAACATTTGTGTTCTTTCATCTGTTGCCACAGTGACTTGAAGCCAGAGAATATCCTGCTTGACTCTCAGGGACACATTGTCTTGACCGACTTTGGACTCTGCAAGGAGAACATAGAGCACAATGGCACGACCTCCACCTTCTGTGGCACACCGGAGGTACGCTCAGCTCTAGGCACACACAGCGGTAACGAGCCTTGCCCTCCCTTGCCCTCATTAGCGAAAACTGCCGTTTCCAGTGTAGATTTACAGCAGGTTAGACCAGGGGGAGGTATTATGGGTCTCAGTGTCAGACTGCTGGTGAAGACGTGTAGGACACACACAGAACAGGAAGAGTGGGAGAGAACAGCTTTCAAGCTGTCTCCCTGCTTATGAAGAACATAAAGCTTGCCAGCAGCTTAGATACTGCTCTTGTCCAGTTAGTGTCCCCTTTAATTCAAGAACATAAGGGCTTTCCTAATTATAAAGATCCTTCTGGCTAACAGGGCTCTCTTCCTTCTCTTACAGTATCTTGCTCCTGAAGTTCTTCACAAGCAGCCCTATGACAGGACTGTTGACTGGTGGTGCCTTGGAGCAGTTTTATATGAAATGCTTTATGGCCTGGTAAGTAATGAATAGCCCTGGTGGCAGATCAAACTACCTTCCTCTTGCTTGTTGTGCCATCAGGAAACGTGCCCACATGTCAACCTTACTAACTTCGCTCTCTCCTCTGCCTTTCCCACAGCCGCCTTTCTACAGCAGAAACACAGCAGAAATGTACGATAATATCTTGAACAAACCGTTGCAGTTGAAGCCAAATATTACCAACTCTGCTAGGCATCTCCTGGAAGGCCTTTTGCAAAAGGATAGGACGAAGAGGCTTGGTGCCAAGGAGGACTTTGTAAGTGCAAACTGTCCAGTTCCTGTACACAGCACAGGAGGATGACATATTACTTATATTAAAGTGCTCTGTTCTGTATTAATCTATTTTTCTGTCCATAACAGATGGAGATTAAGAATCACATCTTCTTCTCCCCAATTAACTGGGATGATCTTATAAATAAGAAGATTACACCCCCTTTTAACCCAAATGTGGTATGTATCACTTCTAATTATGGAATGTATGAAGAGTGTCTTTTCTCCCCTTGTCTTTGTGGGGTGCCCAGGAGCCAAAGGGAACTGGCCATTTGCTGTGTTTAAGGAATACAGTTTTTTCTTTCCTTGTTGCTCTCCGGACAAGGTTAAAATAAGCAGTAGCTGACTCTTTGTTGATGGATAGTCTAAATTTAGCTGTTCTTTTGGCCTCACACAAATGCTTCATTTGCATGGCTATTTTAAAATAATCCCTGCCACCCCCATTTTTCCAAAGTGGAGAAGAGGTGTGGAAATTAAATGGCTTCCCAAGCCTAGAGTTACATTTGGCTTGTCAAACCTAACATGCAAGGACAGGGGTCTGTTGCGGAGGTTGCTCTCTTCTACTTTCTGAGCGCTTTTTAAAACTACATATAACAACTTGCTCAAAGTCCTCCCCTGTAAACTACTGCATGGGAGAGTGACGTGTTTGCATTTGGCTTTTGTTGCATGAGCTTAGTTGGACGGTAGCATATTAAATTGAATTGTCTTGTTTTTAGTGAGACAATATGCAGCAGGATACAAAAAAGGCCAAACTATAACTGGCAAAGGCTGTTAAATAGGGAGCCCGAGGTGATAACACAGAGTCTCCACACAAGGGTTCTTGTCCCCATTTTGAATTGAACTGTGAACTCGTGCAAGTTAGGCAGATTTGGTCTAAATATTGTCTTCTCCACTTGTTCCACAGAGTGGCCCCAGTGACCTGCGACACTTCGATCCTGAGTTTACGGATGAGCCAGTCCCCAACTCCATTGGCCAGTCTCCAGACAGCATCCTCATTACTGCCAGTGTCAAAGAAGCTGCTGAGGCTTTTTTGGGCTTCTCGTATGCTCCACCCATGGACTCTTTCTTGTGAACACTTTGTGTTTTTTTTTTCTTTTTTTAATAATAATAACTATTATTTTTTTATTTTTGTTTGGCCTTCTGGTTGAACTGCCGGTTGGCCAGTCATCTTGAAACAGAATTTGCACATTTCCACCATGGCAGCTTTGCAGCCTTAATTTCAACTACATTGTTTGCTGGAAGCTTTTTTTGAAGAGGACATCACTCCCTAAATGAGCTTCACAGGCTTTTCATTTCCATTTGTTCTCCCCCCAAAGTGGTGCTGTCTCCTTGGGAAAGAAAAACAAACAGAAGTGACTGCTGCCATAGACTGCTATGGCAGATTGTAGGAGTAAGAACAAGCTGTTTTGAAATCATGTTCTGAAAAGCCTTGCCTGAAGATCTATCCAAATGTGATAAGGATTTATGAAATGTGCCTTTTTCTGATGAGATCTTGTTAGCTCCAAAGCTTTCCCTGTTGCAGAGTGTGTCTCTCATTTCATTTATGTGGGTTTACTATGTGAACAAATGGTATGTGTGTGGTCTGCTTACTACAGATGGATGTAGCTTAAAGCATCAATGTGACACTTGCAGGATACCACAATGTGGGGCATTGTTTGTTTCTTCCATATTTGGAAGATAAATTAAGCGTAATTTTGAATTTTTTTTTTAATCTATACAGTCAACTAAAATTAGTGAAATGGGCTCACAATTACTTGTATCCAAATGCTTGAAGAAAGCATTGCTGCTATGAAAAAAGATTTATATTTTTAGAAAGGGTTTTTATGGACCAAAATGCCCCAGCTGCAGTCGGTCAAAGCTGTTGGTCTTTTTTTTTTTTTTTTTTTTTTAGTTTAAAAGATGTCATCTGTAAAATGGGCATTATTTATGTTTTGGGGTTTTGGGAGTTTTTCATTCCTGATTGTATGTATTGTAAAAAAATATCTGTACATTCAGTTGTAACTCTAGATGTATATTTAAACTTACAGACTTACTTGTAATGTATACCATCATTGTAATGTAATATAATTAACATGGTTATATGTATCATATTTTTTTGTGACCAAACCCATTGGTTTGCAGTAAAATCTTGAAAAATATTTCCATAAACTGTGTCATTTTTCATTTAAAAACATTTTTCATTTAGCCTTTTTTCCATGAAAAGTTTCAGCCAGCATTTTCAGAGAAAATGCCTGTGTAATTTTACTTAGGTAGGTGATCATTATTCTATCGAGACACACCCACACATGTCCTAATGCAGATACACCTTGCCAGAATACTTGGTTTTCCAAATGTGAATGTCAGGGTGGGTGTATGCTCTTCTATACAGTAGAATAGTGTTCCCACTTCCTTAAAGTGGGTTTCTCTACCTCTAACGAAACAATGGTACTGCTCTCTGGTGTAGACAAAACATAATTACAGTTGCAGAATCAAGTCCTTAAGTCAGCTATTGTATAACGAAGACTTGAGCAATTTTACAGCTATGCTGCAGGCATATGATAAAAGCAGGTTTTCATGAGGCTGACGGAAACCACTTGCCCCTGTTCGTCCTGGAGCACAGGCCATTGCTATAGCTGTTGCAGCAACGGTAGTGTGCTGCATCCTGAATTTCTAGTGGTAACAACATTTGTAACGGGAAGGCAGATTTCACCAACTGATAATATACTTACTTGGATAGGGTACACGCTTGTCTAAAATCAAGCTGTTAAACCTAAGTTTTTATTACTGAATACTGCTGAGTAAGTAGCCTGTAAGAGGGACTTGGGATCAACTTTTGGCCAGGAATTAAAACATCCACTTCTTTTGGAGGTGATCCCACACTTTTTTTTTTTTCCCTGCATGGTGATGGATGGTTTCTTTCTGTGAAGGACTGAGCATCTTATTTACAGCTCCCACCACCCATTAGTTAGTGCAGTTGGTGGTCTCAGCAATTTGGAGAATCAGAATGATAATTTGTTCAGAAAAACCTGGACAGAGAATCAGCTGCAACTCAGGCCACTGCAATGAGTGTAAGTCAAGTTCTTTTATGGACTATTTTTCTGTTCATTGTATTTCTGAGATACAAGCATGCAGTAACTTCCCATCTTTTATTATCTGTTGGAGATATGAACAAAAAAACTGCATGCCTTCAGCTATAAACCATGTCTCTGGAGGACTACATTTTTAGATGAAAATACTAACTTTTAGCAGCTGAGAAACTTCTCTGCTTTTGGATCGTGTTGGTATATTTAAGAGATGTAGCCACCTTATTCTCAAACTCCAACAGCCCCAAACTCATTCATTCTTTTAATACTGTACTGACAAGCCCTGCAAAGTCTTCCAGTGTTATAATGTGCCCCAAACATCTTTTGTCATGATGATTTCTAGGCCAAAGGTGTTAAAATGCATAGTACTCATTTGTACCTACAGAAAATGAAACTGTACTTGCTAAGTGACTAAATTTTGTGATATGCATTATCTTTGTCTTACAGCATTTCCCAGGCATTAGCAAGGTGCTATGTGTAGATATGCAAAAGGAGAATTGCAGCCCCATTGTAACAAAAAATTAATACTTTCTAACTTTTTTTAAGAAAAAAGGCATGGAAGGCACTAATGATAAGTGTGGAACTCCAGTGACTCAGAGATCTACCTTGGTGAATTTCATCTGTGCCAAGTAAATGGTGTAATTTTAATGAGTTGATTTTAAAAGCAGTCATTCCCTTTGTAATTTTAACCATTTTAGCATGCCTTAGCTAATTGTACATTTGCTGTTTTGTGCACAAGTCTGCAACCATTAGCAATGAATATTCAGCACATGACACCACCATGTTTCAGTGTGTTCAAAGAAAGGTGAATGATCTGTCAACATTTTTAATCTCTGAATCTAACATGGTCCAGTCACACAGAAAGGGAATTGCTACGTGTATGGCAGTCTGCTGTTTGTTGTTGTTGGGGGGGTTGTGTGTGTGTGTTTAACAGCATGCCTTGTGGAAGGTCTAGGTTGCCTTTGGAGAAGAGTCTCTGGACTTAGAAGCAAAGGTCTAGGATTCCTGAAACCCTAGCTGTCATAGGCGTTATGTGTTTTGACTGAAAGTGCTGCATCCAAGGTTAGTTGCACCCATTTGTAAGATGGAAGTAATGATCCAAATTTTCTGCTGGTGGCAGTGTTGTAACAGAGCTTGGGTAGTTTTAGTCAGCAGAACAGCTGACCCAATGAAACTTAAACTAACATTATGCTGTATGTTGTATGGCGAAYAACCTTGGGCCCTCATATACACCTTTGATGGAGTGTATTGATACACACACAAACATTTAAATGAACAAATTCAGGCATTTCATGTGGTTTAAGCTGTACTACTTATCTCTATGTACCACAAGTCACATTCATTTCATGATCCTTAGGAAGTTAAGTGAGGCTTCTAAGTGAGGACTGCACTTTTCTCATATTCCCTCCAAAATCAACAGTGGCAGGTATTTCTGGAAGGCAGTTTGGATTTTAAGCAGGAGTAAGTGGGAGGTGCCTGTTCCTCCCCCAAAAGGTTTTAAAACCTTAGTCTGTGCCTTTCTTCTGTACACTTCTAATAAGAAGCCTATCAAAATAATAAAAACAAGACTCTTGTACAGCTTTGCACCTCCAGTGAAAAAAAACTAAAATGGAGGACACTGCTCAGAAAAGAGCTTTGGATGATGATCCTAATTAGGCATCTCACCTGAGGTACCAAAAGTTAGGTGAGGTGAATCTTGGCCCCTGGCCCATCTACACTCAGCTAAGAAGTGAGCTGAAATATTCCACTGCATTACTCTTCTATTTTCCTGTAGCACCAGCTCTACAGATGTTTATGTGATACCATGTGGCTATAGTTATCCCTTGCAGAGCTAGTAGGATGGCTTAAAGATGGTTCCTGACACACCCCACATTTACAGTTTCTGATACTAAGACCAACATATAAAGACTAGGATAAAATTTTCCATGCTGGCTGGAACTGTCTGTGGAAAGTTTCTGCAAAATGCTTCCAAAATGAGAGCAGAAAAAAAAATTGTTTTGCTATTTGAAAAAGAAAACTTTAAACAGTGCAGAAGATGCATTGCATTTATGTTTTGATTCAGACACAATCTGGCCAGTGGATTGCTTTATCGTCAGGTAAGGCACCAGATGACAGCTTTCTTCAAGTAACCAAATTTTAATAGTTTGTTGGCTTTTCTGTGAAGATATGGGTGCTACAGTAATGTTACATAATCACTGCATATTTCCATTTGGTCATCTGCAGTTTTGTGAAGTAAGCTTTCCAGCTTTTGGTATTTACAAGCCCTGAAGAGACCAGGGGTCTTTTGTTTATTCAGGAGTTTCCTTCTGCTCCCATGCGGCCAAATAAAATAAAATAGAAAAAAAAAAAGTAGACTTCTCCGCTTGTCTACAGGATAGGTACAGCACCTGCAGCCTGAGTGCAAAACTTGCCTTTCACTGCCTTGCCAGAGGGCCTTTGCTCTTCTCTCAAAGGGCTGCAGTGAGGGATGAAGAAGGTAATCAGCATCCATGTCCTTTCAGTCCCTGGTCATTATACTGGGTACCTTTGCCCAAGAGTTGTGGTGCTGGCACTTTTCTGTGTGATGATTCACCTGGAACTGAGCAGGAAATCCCTTTGAGCTTTCACTGGTAGTGACAATATTTTATAGTTACTGATCTTCGAACTATAGCTATCTACAGGTGAAAGACTCCCTTTGCTGCCCAACTCACAGCCCTCTGATCACCCAGGGTTTATTCCCCTTGGAGGCATCCAGGGACCCAAGGAGGTGGCATGTGCTCGTGAAATCCAATTTAGACCAAGAGTGACATCGTGTGGTCACAGCAGTACAGAGTTCAGCTTCTTTCTGGAGGAGGAAGACAGAGTGACTGAGTACTTGGTGACACGAAGGTCTGGTAGCTCACACATCTGGGAAATGATGCCCTTCTGTGTCTGGAATATGAATTGCTTTAAGCTGCTATTAATTAAGARGCAGCAATGATCTCATAACTCCAATTCCTCTTCCACTCAGACTTTACCTCCCAGGGAGAGAGAGTTTTCTTTCCTGAAGCTGTGCGGGTCTTCACCAAACTTTCATCAACCTATCAAAGGTTCATCAACCCTTCCTTCTGTCAGATACATTCTCCTCTGTAACATCCCTCACTGGATCCATCGACTTTTCAGATGCATCCAGCTGACAGAACAGTTTCCAGTAGTTTATGACAGTATTGTTTATTCA
Source organism: Apteryx rowi (assembly GCF_003343035.1). Lineage (NCBI taxonomy): Eukaryota > Metazoa > Chordata > Aves > Apterygiformes > Apterygidae > Apteryx > Apteryx rowi. Next base: position 126,617 of record NW_020450319.1, on the reverse strand, counting down.
CCGCATAGATTTCTCAATTACTACCAAAACACTGTTTACCTACGGCCTCTCCCTAGCAGGTGGGGATAGCCATCTCAGAGCTGCACCAAATGAGCACCAATAGGCAAGAACAACATGCACCTCTTATCCAYGGCCTCCTTCAATGCTTCCTTATCCGGGAAGGTCTGTTTAGTAAATGAGCTATAGCCTTGATCAATTTATTCATTAATGATCTGTTCACTGGAAGGATCTGAGAAACTCAGTATATGGTGAGTGGTCTCACACATTTACAAAGAGAAGATATCCCAACAAACAAACCACTCCTTGTGAGTGTAACATATGAAGCACACAATTCAGTGGTTTATAGGATGAAGCCTAAGCCTTCTTAGACTTCATCCTTCTTTTTCAGCACTCGTAAACATCCTTCCTTCTGCTCTTCAGAGTTTATACTCATGACTGTTTTCCAGTGGTTTGATATGCTGAGATTTTCTATACTGGTCTTCTGTAGGCTAGAAAACATAATATTCCTTATAGTGATATAGTACATAGTCATACATTGTTTAAAAAATATATGGCAGGTCAGTTACCATTTTTGCTCTTCCCAGGGAAACCAACTCATTAGTTCAGGTAAATGTACACACAACTCCAAAGACAGCTCTGCAGCTAATCTCTCTCCTGTTAAAATGTATAATCTATACAGAGAAGTCTCCTGCTGAGACCTGTGCTGTATCTTTTCAGTTATACATGCTAAAAATAGCCTTTGTGTAGATTTACACAGAAGTATCTGCAGTTAATGACTGACTGTGCTGAGCTACATTGAAATAAGAAATGGAGATGATATGTGGATATAACTGCCTTTTCTGAAGGGACAAAACAACCCATTTACTTCTTTTAAGTGATGGCCACCCACAAGCTATGGGACATGCTTCATTGACTAATGGTAAAAAGGGTCTCAGATGTGACTTTTGTTTCCAGATTTGTCTCTGAAGTTTCTCAGTGCTCCAGAACTACTCAGCTTCAGGAGTCTGGCCATATTGCATAGCCTGGGTGAGAGGCCATCCTTAAATTCAAGAACCAGAGCTTGGTGCTGTGGGTACAGGCAATTGTATCCATCCATCACAGCTTACAGGTTGGTTATTTGCAGATGTATTTTAAAAATGAATTTGTAGACTTAAGTTAAACCTTGAAAGAACCATTCCTGCCCAATAAATAAGTGATTATCCAGTCACTATTATATTCAACCCTGAATATGGAATATCGTCTCACTGAGACACATCAAACCACGCTTCAGTTAACAGTCTATGGCTAAGTTAAGTAAATCATATCACTTTCTAAATATGGGTCAGACATGGGCTAGTCACTCACTCTCCCTTTTTACTCAATGGAAAGAAACAGGTACCCCAGAGGGCAACTGATCTCACCTGYGTTAAACAGAGGTGATGCATCCTCTGGAGGGAATGGTTTCTTCCCATTGACAATAAAAGGAATTTTAACCAGCTAGTAAATGCTGAAGTTGAAGCAGACTCATCCCTCCTAAGTGATCACTTACCATGCATGTATTTTGCTCAATATAGATGTATATTTAGCAGGTCACATCATAGGCACATGGAATTGATATCAAAGGGTGCAGAACCAATTGAARATCACACAGCTAACTAGATAGTTGAAATATTTAACCTTTGCAGATGCTGATAAGCCTTGTAAGCAATTAAGAAAAAAATAGCAAAGAAAAAAACATATTTGTTTAAAACATCACTGCAAGTCAGTTGAAGGCTTATTGGATGTGATTATTAACATATTTTTAAAGCACAGATTTTTAAATTACAGTTTACAGATGACTAGTGATATATTGTTCCWTATTTTGTGGTCACTAAAATGAAATATTTCAGTAACTGAGAACAAGGAGAGAAGAAGAGCAAGCAGCCTATAGAAGGAAAAGTGCTGGAGAACAAGATGCATAGAAAGCAAAAGAAAAAAAATGTATTTATAAAGCACCTATCACCTTGGCTGTCTGCCCTGAAATATAGACAATATACTAAAAATGATTATCATGACATTTTATCTCTTGGCATGTTACCATCACGCAAAATACTATGACAGATAATGTCAGCTGGAAATAGATAAGATATTGGGAGACTCCATTAGATAATTATTTGCAGAACTTTTAATGGAGGATTCTTATGTGAWATAATGCCAAAAATCTACAGTTATATCAAATCACGTAAACCTCTTCCTGGCATTTTTTCATACAACATGAAAGCATAGTCAGTGGAGCTATTCAGCTAACATTAGTCAAGCCAAACATTTGATGAGGGTATGTTACCATCTGGGTCAAAAATAATTCACCAGCTGTTCATACTAAAATACATTTGTATTCATACTAAGCCAGGTTATAGAGGTTTCCAACACATTTGTGGGCACATATTCACTCCAGTTCTCCCTTTGCTTTCAGTGGGACTATTTATATGAATAAGGTTTAACTTGAATACATACCTGCTCTACCACTCAGTCTACTACAGACATTGCCAAAGCATTCAGATGAGCACTTTTTTATGCTGTTGATTGTTTGCCTTCAGTCCACTTCACTACACTGGGTAGTCCAGAAGTATAAATTCTGTTGGTTTCTATGTTCTCTTGATCAAAGCTGATGGTAAGAAATAATGACAGCAGACCTTACAAGTTACCTCACCTTAATGAGTTACTGCCCATGAGCAGAGTAGTAGTAATGAACTGCATGCAAACCATGTATCCTTGCTGTGGCTGCAAAGTAAAACTTTCAGGTTTAAGCTACCTATGTGGAGGTTTACTCCACAGCCGGGCTGGTCCAATAGTGATGATGTGTTTTCAGAGGCAGCTGAACCCAAATAGCAGTTTGTTTAACCAAAATGGGAGGGTGACCCCTTCTGCCCCTTTCTATCCTGCCTTGGGATTGACACTGAGCAAGCGGCCAGCAGGAAGCTGGAGAAGGGAAGCTGTGACGGGGGCAGGACCCCACTGTTTGGGAAAAAGTGAGATTTTTAATTCAGCTCTCTGTATCTTACAGATATGGCAGAGCCACCGATGGTCACTCACTTGGGCTATGGTAAATTGATCATTTGGAGTCATATGACCATAACTGGAGATTACAGGTGGTGACTAGAAGATGCATGTGGGCTGCTAGCTGTGGGCAATGGGGCTTTTCTTGTTATTTTGCCATATATAACCCTGCATGTCAGGGCCCAGGACTATGGACCATGACAGCAATATTCCAGCACACGCTTGTGATATTCGTGAGCTGTGCAACATTTTTGAAGGGGTCCTGTGTTTGAGCCATAGTGTTCACATAAAGGCTCTGAGAGAAACAACTTAATCTTTCAGACAAGCCTAAACTGAATCCAGGTAATCTTCCCTTAGGTATATTCATATATCTGTTTGTTTTTTTCCTTCTTCCCATTATGTAGTCAGGTCTCAAGTCACTTAAGAAATCGGGGAATGCTCAAATTAAAGTGCCTGAATGCAGGTCATGCATTTTAATTTGAAAAATTTAATTTGATAAAATTATTTCGAAAGATCACTGATTGTGAAGTAAGAAAAGAAAAAAAGAGAGTGAGCTGATTCTCACCTTTTTCTGACAGTTTGATTCTGGCACAGCAAGTCTGACTCCACTAAAATTAGTCTGTGCTTCTGCTGTTTAATTAAAAGAAAATTAGGCCCACAATAGTTTTAAAGTTACATACAGGTTGTTACAGTGAAGAATAATTTTTGCCAATAAGTACATAATTTTTACTCCTGAGGGACTGTTTTAAAGGACAGGTAACAGTCATAAATAAGGCAAATCCTAAATTTTTATGAAGTGTGAGGAAGCGCAAACAGGCTACTTGCATCTATATCCTGGCATTTTATGAGTGCGTATGAACCAAACAGTGGATATTTTTCCCATGTGTAGCCAAGTATATGGTTTCTATTCAGTGCTTCCATTTCAGTTAAGCTCTTTTGTCTGTTGCAGCAAGTATACGTTTATATTATCATGTCATCCTGTAAGTTCTCTTTAAGTAAAAAAATAGAAAGACTGCACAGGTCCCAGAATTGCCTTTTTGAAGAGATCATTTAAAAATAGAGATCAATACACTTCCTGGATGAGAATTCAGGAACTCAATTTTCAGTGCTCTTGTACTCCTGACAAAGTGCTTGTTGCTGATGGATGACACTTATGTATACCATATTAGTCATACATGCACATGCAGTACCCAAGCCCATTAGATGTGGAGATAAAATGTACACTGCTTATCATTTAATATCCAACATTTATCTATGTAACTGCATTTAAAAATATGATTTATTATACCTCTCTATTTATCTCTCACTGAGTAGCAAATTGTAATTGTAATTCAGTTCCACAAAGATGACAATTGAAAACCTGTTGACCCAGCTGTCCGTGACCCTGTCTATTTGTCTGCCCTTTGTCACATCCCTGTCTCTGTGCAGATTCAGAGCAGGGTATTTTCTCTGCAGCCAGGAAATCTCATGCCTTCTCTTTTCCCATCATAGACAGTGCCTTAGTTTCCCATACAAGGTACTAAAGCATACAGTGTGCAGCTTTCTTTGTGAATCTTCTGATTCAAGTCCTGTACTGATCATGGCATAGCAGGCCCCACCAGCCTGATCCCAAATTTTTAACACTGCAGACAGCCTCTCTATTAATATGCTATCAGATGTAAAAAGTGGGAACTYATACATCTCCATGGTCATGTCAGCCTTTTCTGCATTGATCATCCACTTTTTATTTACAGGAAAGCTTTTATGCTATCTGAAATTTTGAATTTACAGAATCACAAGATACTTGTTGCAGAATCATTAGGTTACACATTAGTCCTGGATGCTCTAAACTCTGTCTCTAATTATCCCTATTTGAAAGACTGCAAATTTTGTTTCAGTCCTTTCAACGCTGGCCAGTTTTCAAAAAGGTGGGGGGGACACAAAAAATGGGGCAAAATCTGCTCTTGTTTATGTCAGCATAAATTACCATAATGCCAGTGAGTCATCAGAGCTTACCTGGGTTTATGTAGGTAAAACTGAAAGCAAGATTTGGCCATCATATTTTTTACTAGGTGAGTCCAGCTTAAGAATCAGATAGCCTGACACTAATCTGTTTCTACAGTGCTATTTGCTTTCATTTTTAGCTCTAAGTACAATGCTTCTCATTATCCTTCCTAAATTTAGAGTGTCTATCTTTACAGGTTTAGATTCTCCACTTACGTTCTCCATAAATCTGAAGTCTTTTGCAACAGTCCTAAATAAGGTGAGTCACTAATGCTAAATTACTCTGTGGCTAAGGACAAAGAATACACTGATTACAGGATCAGGATATAAAAAGGATGCAAAGAATCTTGTGAGCGCAAATGTGGTGTTTCCAGGAAGCTTAATTCTCTATAGTGTGACTTCTTTTTGATTTATTATTGAAATCCACRCTCTGAAAAAAGCAGCTGGAAAAGCACATTTACTAAAATGAAGAGTCACTTCAGAAGCTAGTTCATTACGTCAAAAGCAAATCTTACTCCCCTTTCCCTCCTTTGAATATAGTATCAGCTTGCCAATATATTCCAGAGCTATGATTATAGATTTTTCATGCTATAAATTCTTTAGCAGAAAAACATTTTAATTCCATTTGTTTTAAATATTCTGTACTGATTTCCTCAAATTAAGCCAATTAATGACAGCTTCTTAATGACTTGAACAACAAGTTCATTTACCCTCCAAGTGCAACAAAAGTGAATTTATAGACACACAAAACTAAACATTTGATAGCAGGTGCATCTTGAAATTTGCAGAGGTATACTCTGATATTTTCTCATTCTTAGTATGMTCCTTCTGTCTTCAACCTCTGCTGCATTCAGTACTCTCTAGGATAGGTTTTCCTTACTCCAGGTAATTGAGATAATATATTCTTCCCTTTTGGATTCAACCAAAATGACAAAACTACAAGTTCTTCATTTAGGAGGAAGCACAGTATTGGGTCTCACAGGTAATTAATTTTGATTCCTAAACCATAGTCAGATCTGACTCTGGGAGTATCTACACCCTGCAATCAGCCTGCGAATGCACAAATGCACAGATAGCCTCAGAGGAGGTATAAAGTATCTGCAGGCTGCTCTCACGGAAGGACCTCATGTAGACCTCCCACATCCTATGCTGGGGACTGCTAGCAGGGCAGCTACCTGGTCAAATGCTTATTCCGCTTCTTAGGGTGTGGCAGCCTGTGTTAAATTCTGCTACAGGAGCACTGCCAGCTTGATCAGTGCTTGGCCTTGTTAATTCTGACAGCGACAGCAAGCAAGAGGTGACAACCCGGCTCTCAGGCCAGGCTCTGCAAAYGTGCAGGGGATATAATGTATTTGCTTCAGCAGTAAGCCTGTGCAGAAACCACATGTGCTGTGTTCTTCACTACCCTGACATTCATGCTAGCTAGATTAAATTTAGTCCAGGTGTATTTCCCTGTCCTGTCATCACACCTTCTGCCGGCAGCAGACTTCTCACCTTCTTTTCTGATATGTTAGAAAAAATGGTGTCAAGTCATACGTCACAAGTCACATCTAGCCTGTCAGTTCATGTCACAGGAGGACAGCAGTCGTGTCTGACTGTGCCAATGACTGACTATTTCTTCTCCCAGATGTCTCATTTCTTGCTCTTCACCTTGATGTCCTAGAATTATTAATGTAATAAAGGGGACAGTGGACTATCAGTCCCTCTTCACCCTCTCCGTGCTACTTGTGATTTTTGAACAGGCAGTTAGAGGTGAGGAAAAGCAAATTACCAAATGGGTGAAAATCTGGAATTTCAGGAAAGGTTCATCCAGCATCTTACTTAAGCCATGCTCATTGTTTTTGTCTCTGAACAGCAAAGGGCAAAAAAGATGCTGGCAATGACTGAGAGAAGAACTGGAGGACACCATACTCTTTGGCAGGTTCTTCCATAAGTACAGAGACTTCTTTGCAGATGATAATGCTGCTGAGAGGTGCTAGCTGCCATGGATCAAAGGTAATTGATTCCTGTCAAGTGCTGTGAAGAATAAAGTTATTCACACATACAGTGGCTCAGCTGTTCCTTCTAAAAGCACGGTGCACATGGAGCCCTGGGAAGAGATTGGCTGTAATTCCTGCTCCAGTCATTCCAGACCTTGGTGACCCTGCTAAACAGGTGTGGGATTTCACTGTCTCTGACACCACTGCAATGTGATTTGCTTCCAGAAACATCTGGAAGTTTTGCAGCCACCTTCCCTAGCTCTCTGCCATGCACCCTTTGCAGCTGAACATTGCAAGGGGTGACATTTGCTACATTTTGGCAAATGCTCTGTTTACCCATGCAATATATTCAACACACTTGGTGCCCTGTCATGAATCTCTTGCTACCTGACATGTCCTGCTCTCTGGCAGGCAGAAGCTGAATTGCTCTGTAGGTGATGGGTGGCACAGGTAAGCACAGATGGCCCCTTATCTCCTAACGTCCTTTGGTGGAGCATAGCTAGCATGGTGCCAATAGAGAGGGTGCTGTTAGGGAGGTGGGTAGACACAAAAATGAAAAATGGGCTGAAGAATAAGGACATAACTGGGGGAGGACTTTGAAAAGAGTTGGGAGCAGAACATGGAAGAGGGAAATGTCTGCAAAGATGCATATGAACGCATTAAATGGTTTAGGTAAGACATCGCTCATGGAGCTRTATGGTGTTTGGCAGCTCCATTTGCCTTTGATATCAGGTGACTCATGAGCAATGTATGACTTTCTGGGAAAAGACCCATTTTGATTCCTGTTCACTGGCCCCTGACCTGGTCTGGCAGCAAAGGTCCATTCCCTGTCATGTGCAAGGGGCTGTGCAGCGCCAGCTCTGGGCTATTGTTGTATGCCCTTATCTCATGGAGCAGCAGGATGTGCAATGGCCCTACTCCCCTCTGGAAAAGCACACCAAAGCCTGAAATTCATTACTCATGGAAAAATACAACCATCTAGCAACTGAATCAACATTATAGCCTGTAGTTCTGCGCTATGAACCTATTCTTTTATAGAACRAGGTGTCAAGGCGAGGCCATGTAAAGACCTAGGGATAATGGATTAAATAGAGTTTGACATGGAGAGAGAACTGCATGGGGCAGCTCTGGGAGATGAAAAATGGGCTGCAACATTGTTGTGGGGAAATGCAAAGGGGAGCTGTGAGGAGGCCTCAGGTTGCTGTCAGTGAAAAGCAGGTGAGGTGCTGCCTTTAGGATACTTCTGTCGCTAGAGATGGTGGAGAGACTGGGCCAATTTAACCGCTGCTGCCACTGCTGGCTCTGAACATCGGTATGTTACACAGTATATCACAGTGAATTTGATATTAGCCAGCTGAGGTACCACTGGCAATGGGGATGTGATGACAAATAGCTGAGCCTCCAAAACCCACTGAAGAAGCAGGTAACAGAGGGCATGGCACTGCAGCAAAAGTGAGGCCCGACTGAGTTTGTCCCTAATGAATTGAAGCTACTGCTGCGATGATGGGCTAGATATCCACACTGCAGCAAGGATGGCAGTGGAAGTGCCTGGAGACAGAGGTATTCAGCCAGGGCACTATGAAGTATTATATTGGGTCCAATATTGTTCAACTTACTCATCAGTGACCTGGATGAAGTGCACACTCAGCAAGTTTGCTGATGATACAAAACTGGAAGGAGTGGCTGATCCACCAGAGGGCTGTGCTGCCATTCACAGGGACCTCGACATGCTGGAGAGATGGTCAGAGAGGAACCTCATGAAGTTCAATAAATGGAAGTGCAGAGTCCTGCACCAAGGGAGACATAATGCCATGCACAGGTACAGGCTGGGGGCTCCAGTTCTGGACTCCCCAATACAAGAGTCACATGGAGCTCCTGCAGCGAGTCCAGCGAAGGACTACTAAGATGGTGAAGGGCCTGGAGCATGTCTCCTATGAGGAAAGGCTGAGAGAGTTGGGCCTGCTCAGCCTGGCGAAGAGGAGGCTGAGGGGGGATTTCATCACTGTGTATAAGTACCTGAAGGGAGGGTGTAAAGAGGATGGGGCCAGACTCTTCTCAGTGGTGCCCAGGAATAGGACGAGAGGCAACAGRCACAAACTGAAACACAGGAAGTTCTGTCTGAGTATGAGGAGAAACTTCTTTACTGTGAGGGTGACTGAGCACTAGAACAGGTTGCCCAGAGAGATTGTGGGGTCTCCATCCTTGGAGATATTCCAAAGCTATCTGGACAGGGTCCTGGGCAATGTGCTCTAGATGACTCTGTTTGAGCAGAGGGGTTGGACTAGATGATCTGCGGAGGTCCCTTCCAGCCTCAGTCGTTCTTTGATTCTGTGATAGCCTTCAAAATAGCCAGGGGGCTTGTCCCACAACCAGGTTAATGCATCCTGTCACAAAACACGTTCTTTGGTCCTCGTTTACTGTGCTGACAGCAGGAAAGAAGGAGCACAGACTCAAAATTCAAATTCTCATTTTAACACTCTCTCTTATTAGTGAATATTTCTTTTTTTTTTAATTGTGGCCTAGTTACTCCAAAATAACTGCTCAGTGTACTAATTTTGGTATGATTTATCTTTTTCTAAACTATTCTTTATGGTGAGAGCACTCTGTTCCAGAATTAAAGGGATTTTTTTTTTCCAAAAGAACACTCAGCTTCCAAAGCAGAAATCCATGTGAGAAGTTTCTCCGAAGTAGCTCTCAGTAAAGTTATTCTGGAATGACTAGTTGGCCAGATTTACCAAAAATAATGTGCTGGTGACATCTAGTGGAATACAAAGATAAATTTTATTCTTTATTCTTTAAAGGTATCTCCAAATATGGGTCAAAAATCCCCATTGAAAGCAGTCGAATTTTGTTCCAAATGTGCTAATTTGAACCACTATAAAATGGAAACTTATTTTGCTTATCTGTGCTTAAGAACACTGAAACAACAATACAAAATCTGAGTCTCTGAGCTCATAGTTCTGATGTATTTATGTTATCATTAAGATTATGATATCATTAGGAACATAAAGGAGGTATGTGTTATTTATATAATACATCTAACCAAGGAATTTGAGGAAAGGAAAGAAAAATATGCACAAAGCCTATTTTGAATCCTAATGTTTGCTGCTGTTCTGCAATCTGACCAGAGGGTGGAGCGCTTAAGGACAGTTTGTCTCTCAAAGAGACACTCTGCATTGGTACACAATAAATGGCGATATGTATTAATAAAGTTGTCCAGTGCTTTATGTTAGGTACCTTATTTCTGACTGCTTGCAGTCTTATCAAACTTTATCAACTTCGGTCAAAAAAAAAAAAAAAAAAAAGAGTAAAAAAGACTTGCCCTGAGGTGAATTGTCAATAACTGCTTTGAGGATGCACACTGCAGCTGGCTACAGGCTTTTGATGACTAAATGCATAACAATCTGACTAATATGCTTAATGAAGGATTTAGGGATTGGCTATTTTTGCCCCATTCATAAATATATGAAGAAATCTCAATAGTTGCCCACAGCTGTAAAAAATGCTATTTGGCTGTAACTGAACTACTACACCTTGCTTTTAAGACCCTTTGAGCACTGATTTCTTGCTCCTGCCATCCTTCCTTCTTTCCGAATATCTTCTCTTGGACTCTCTGGTTTCCTGCCCTGGCTTTTTAATGTTTTCAGGGTAGACCATCAGCCCCGTAAAACACCTGTATACTCCAGTCCCTGACCTCGGTTTGCCCTGACTTTGAAAACCCTGCTCCAGCCATATCCATTGGGATCAGTAGGTGCATTTAAGACCTGCTTGCAGCAAATGTCAGTCTAAACAGTGCTCTTTGCACAAACAATGGTGGGAAAAAATATTGAATTTTGCCAGTGCTAAAAAATACATTTACTTTCAAAAACATTACTGCTGTGTCCTCCTCCCCCATTTTGCCTCATACCAATTGCTCGAAATTTATCAATGGTAACCTTTGTGTCAAGAATATATGTTTTCCTGTTCTTTTAAAAACTGTTGAGGTTTGGCTAAATCAGGAGTTAGGGCATGTAGAGGCATGCTAGAGCTTAAAAGCTGAAGTCCCTAAAGGCGCTACCCTCAGCAAATGCTGTCCTTCCCTTGCAGGCGCCAGGTGCCGACCTGGCTGCACCTTACCCCTCTCTCTCCTCAGGAGAGCCTCCTCCACCCAAAGGCCCCAGGAGGCAGTGAAATGAAGGAAGTGACATAAGTCATCACCGAGGTGCATGAAAGCCAAGGTCCAATCCCAGCATGTGACACAGAGTTGCTGTGTGATTCTGGGCAAGCTACTTATGCCAGACTTGCCACAGGAGTTTGTTCATTTGCATGTGCCTCATTTCTTAGATGTGTGAAAAATAATTATAGCAGGCAATCTACTTAAAGAATTACTAATAATGCGTTGTCAAAATGGAAGAAAATATGCTGTCACTTCCACAGTGATCTGTCCTGGGGTTGCTTCTCTTCCACGTGTTTGGCTCCATCACGCCTGTCATTAATGGATATGCGTATTAAATTTGTGTGGGATACCACAGCAACACCTGGCTAGGAGGGGAGCTGCAGGCACACAGGAGGGCAGGAGACTAACAACCTTGTGTAGCGAGCTGAAAAAAGTGAGAAATAATTCAGTTAGGAAAACCACCAAGGTCTATATTGAAGTAAGAATAATCAATTGCAAAATGAGGCCTGGCATGCCACATAATAGTTCTGCAGGTAAGGAGCTAGGGTTATAGCAGACCCCAAATTAATCATGGACAATGATGTTGTGAAAAAATGTGCAGATCACATCTGGGACACATAAGCAGAAAAGTAACACATAGGCATGAGGACATTTTCCTCTCTCACTCAGCACCCCTGAGGCTTCAGCTGGATTATTACATCCAGTTCTGGACACCGGTCCCTAACGAGAGGCGCAAGCCAGCCAGGGAGTCCAGGGGCGAGCAGCAGATATTCACACATCTTCAAAACAAGGTCTGTTAGAAAAGGCTGAGGGAATTGGGAATACTTTTGTATTAGAGAATACCTCTGTATTAGCAAGAAAGGTTTAGAAAAGAGAAGACTTTGGTCAGACATAATAGTGGTCATTATATATATTAACAGCAGCTCCAAAGAGAAAAGGAATATAGAGTTCTCCATGTCCACTGTCGACAGAGCAAGAAAAGATGGACTAGTCGTAGCACTGCTAGTTGTAGACAAAACTGTAGGTTTTGTCTAAACATCAGTCGAACAATGAATATAATTGGGCACTGGAACAGATCTGACTCAGAAGACGGTGAAATCTCTATTTTTAGAGATTTTTAAAAACTGTTTAAACAGGTATGATTTAGCTGTGGGGATATCCAGAGGAGACTGACACAGCTGACCCTTTTTTAGGGCAGGAAGATGGACTAGGTGGCCTACAGAGGATGCTGTCAGACCTATTTTTTCTTTTTGCATGATCTAAGATCCTGAAGCTTTTTTTTCAGATGTGTTGAAGACAACAACAACAAAAAAACCCAAAGACAATGGAAGCTGCCTTTGAATGTATTAGAACTTGTATATCACTAAATGACAAGGATAAATCCTAGGTTTCTCAGATTGGGCACCTGAAATTTAAGGATATTTTTGGATATAAAACTATACATATCTTCATTTCCCAACCTCAGCATGGAGATAATGATGTCCACTCATCTTACTGGCATGTAGTGAAGATAAATTAATTGAGGCTTGTGAAACTTTTATGTATTACAGTACCATCCAGCATTTTATAAGAAAAATGTTAATCATATCTCCATGGCAGGTTATGTCCATTTCCAGGCTTAGGACCACAAACTGGGACAAAACAAAAATCAAACTACTGAACAGGATTGTGGGTTATAAGGGCAGCAGTGATTGCTGTGGTTTTGCAGTGTGAGCTATAATGTAACACAGGCCATCAAATGATTATTAACTAAACACTCTCTGTTCTGTGTACTGAACAAGGTGAGGGTGTGTGAAAAAGACTGTATGCAATACTGATATTAAACAATGTATTGTGCATATGCACAAAAGGGCTGTATTACAGAGATATGAATAACCTTTATTTCTGGGATTTCCCTACTTCTGCAGAATTGCTTTTATAGTAGTCCTTCTAGGCATCTTTGTGCATGAAATAAACCTATGCAGTACTCAGGCAGTATATATAAAATTCGCTGAGAGAAACCTGTCTTGTCATTAAGACACCCAGCCTAAACAAGAAAAGCTGTTGGCTTCCTTTTCCTGTTCTGTTTAAAGGGGCTGAAGCAGGGGGAGCTATACAAATTGTTGCCGAGACAGCTATGAGGTTGCTCTCCAGGTTTGTCTTTTCCCATGGCAGCAGCCCAGTTGCATAGTGGTGGCATAGCCAGGGCAGGCATCATGTGCACACAGAGGCAGTGGTGGCCTCTGGGACCAACGGGACTGTGCCACTCGGCCTGGGAGGCCTGAGACCACCCAGAGATCTCTCCTCTCTGAAACTCATGACAACCAGGAGCACTGTGATTTGACTCACCAGTCTCTCAGGAATAAAGCTGGAGTGATAGCACAGGAGGTCTCTGAAAGCAGCCGAGTCAAATCTAAAACTAAAATACTGTCGTTTTGCTGTAATTGCAGCCTGTGTAGGTATAATAGATTCTAGATTCTTATCTGCAAGATATACATTGCACCTAGCAATCTGCGGAGTTACTGTGCCGTGCAACACAGCGCAGTATAGCTGAACTACTTTTTCCCCAAGAACCCCCCTACATATCCCACTTGCTCCATATCACCCTCTTTCTAGGAGGAAGCAGGATTTGATAAAGGTGCTCAGACTGTCATGAGGAGGTTGGCCCCCCCTCCTTGCCCTTGGATCCTCAGGTGTCCAAGCAGTGGGATTGTGCTGGGAACAGGAGACCAGCTCTGGGGGAAGACGGCGTGCACCCGGGGCTCACTGCTGCCCCTGTGTCCTCCAGCCCTTGCTGTTTGGCTTGTTGCCACTGCGGGTGGAGAGGATTTCAGCTGGGTGAAGTGTTTTCCAGCTGCTCTCAGGCTCTCCTTCTCACAGTAAATTGACTGTCAAGGATGCTGCAAAGGCAGCGCACACCTGAGCACTGTCCCTGGGGYGCCTGCCTAGCTCTGGTTGGTCCATGTCAATGGGGCAGGGGCTGAACTGTCCAAACCATTCTGCTGTTCCGAGCAGCCAGTCAGAAACATGAAAACCAAATCTCTTCTGTTTATGAACTTGCTTCTCCTCCTCAGTTTTAAAGTCACGTATGTTCAAGCTGAAGGTGAAATGTTAAACACTTCGTCTTTCCAAGCAACTACACGTTCAGAATTATGGAGACCTTTATAAAAAATGACTTTTTTTTTTAATCGATCCACATTCCACCTGCAGCCAACCTTCTGTGTTCAGAAATCATGAGCCAGGGCCCTCAAAATCAACAGACTGGCTTAGAAAATGGGGCTTTCAAAAATTAAGTAATGCAAAGTTCTTTAGATTCACATTCTCATATTTGAGTTTTTATGAATGAGGCTGAACTAACTCAAGCTTTCCATTTTTTACAACTGTGAGAGGGCTGGTTGTGTAGATGTGATAATCACAATGCCCCAATAGCTTGGGGCTTTAACCTGTTGCCTCTGATTTCAATGGCGTGTGTTCAACAGTTTCAGAGCTAGCCGAAGTGTGTTCACTTTTAGAATTTGCAAGGGAGACAGACACTGTAATGTTTACTGCAGATATGCATACCTAGATATGTTGTTAGTCACAGAGAACCCTAAACTATGGGGAAAGCCATTTAAATGTCAGATGTCTTCCAGATAAATGTGACTTTCTTTAGAGGGAAACAGAAGGTCTGAGTTTCCCTTCTTACTACTGTAGCTGCTCTGCTCTTGCATTAGCTGGAGGAAAACGGTCAGAGAACTAGGAGTAAAAAAGTATGAGTGAGTTTGTGTGTGTGAGGTTGGGCATATGTGTAGGAGGGTGTGTTCACTGGAGCACAATGAAAATAAAATTCAGGGCTGTACATTACGAGGGGACAGAGACCCACTGCAATAAGATAACAAGGTGCAATCTCAGGAGAGTCACAAATGTGGAAAAAGAGATTTTTCATTTGAGTGGTGGAATGCATATGGTTCATTATCTAGGAAAGAGTCAGATTTGAAGGAGAAGAAGGTGGAGCATGAGGAAAATGTCCAAAGTTCCCTGTCTAGCAGGGAGAATTTCAGGGGAGTGCCAAAGCTCCCCAGTAACTTCTTAAAAAGTCAGTGAGATTGGTATGATCTCTCTGTGATGAGGTCAGAGAAGGAAAATGGGTCTTTCACTTTCCCGGAGAAGCCAGGAAGCGGCTAGCGAGTTCCCTTGCTCTCATAAAGGCAGCTGTAAGTCAGCAGCTGCCCTAGTGCTGCCCTGGAGTTTCTGTTTACTTTCTGTGGTAAGAAAATAACCTTCAGTCCAGTTAGACAACTCCTGCCTATAGACTCCATCTGCACATAAGTTTTCTCGTGTGTTATGTCCATGGCAGGAAAGTTTGCAAGAGCTAAACTTTTTGACAGATAACTACAAATCTGTGCTTTGCCCATATTTCTTTGGAAAGTCTTGCTGAAGTTAGAAGCTATAGTGGAAGGCTAAAGCACTGTGTGCACCCTTTTTGCTCTGAACCTGATCTCAGACCCCACTTTTTGGGGAAGAAGAGCAGAGTATGGCTACTCAGAGACCATATTGTGGCTCTTCAAGGCACCGTGTGTCTCCTGCAGAGCACACAGTGTACTGTTGACAGTACGTCRGCCTTTGCCAATATTTATTTCTTCAACAGTAATTTAAACAATTAATGCTTCAGTGATTAATCTGAAATAGGGAGCTTTAAGCCAAGTTTAGTGGCATCGAGTCTGAATTTGAACAAGAAGGAGGGAAGAAGGGTGTATTTTGAACGAAGTTGCTCATAGGCTGGAAGGCCAAGCCAGAGAGAAGCCAAATGAGCGTACCAGGATTTTTGTAATGTTAGGAGAGGACCAAGCCCTGATGCTGATGTCTCTTGTTCCACAGAAATAATGCAGCCGAGCAGCCGTGCTCAGCAGGTGGTGATCTCACTGCTGAGCTGCCTCCTCACAAGGTGCAGACCGTATGCTATGTCTGCCTGTGCTAATAACCGGGAGAGATACAGCATCAGCTTTCAGACCGGCGCCCTCAGTGGCTCAGGGAAATGACTTGTAAAAATCATGCTATTAAACTAAATAGAAAATTACAGTAATATTCCCTGAAGAGAGTTTGCTTCTTCCCTGAAAATCACTAAATCAGCTTTGCCAGATGTGATAAGTACCTTGGGCTTTTAGAAAGGCAAATAAAAATGCAAACCGCTGAACAGCAAATGTCAGCTCTTGAACTGCAGCCGACTGTGAGCAGCACCAAGTGTTTTCGGAGGGTGTGTGGTGGATCCAGTGTGACGCTGTGGTGTTGCCAGAGTTTCCTTGCCTGCATGCCCCACGGGCACACACCCAACCAATTCATGTCAAGTAACAAAGCAGATACTACTGATACACACAACCTGCCTTCAGGAACTAAGTCAGAAAAGATGAAGGAACTGCTCTTAATGGAAATCTCTGATTGCCAAATGGCCCTTCTCATAGTTACTGAGAGAAAACTTCCTGTTTAAATTGGGAAGCGAGAAATCATTTCCCAGCTCCTCCCCTTGTCTCCCTGCCAGCAAAGTGCATAGCTGGCACAGCACGTGGGGCTAATGCAGTCAGAAAAGGAAGCCTCTCTGGGACCTTGTGTGAGATTGCTGCCAGCATACTATTTTCCCTATTTGTATTTCAAATGGCAAGATTTCAGTGAGTGCAGAGACTGAGAAGTGATTCTGGGGCGGAAACCCTCTATTTCTTCTAAGCTCCCTCTCATATGCTGTGCTGGTAACATCGGACACATCGCTCCAACCCATGAGCTTTCAGATTCTCCTACTGTAAAACTGGAATAATAACATCAAGCTCCTTTGTAACCTACTTTGACAAGTATGGATGAATAGGAGCTGCTTTCTTTTTTCTTTTGGCGAGGAAGATACCCCTAGCACTTGCCTCCCCTGAGGTTAACCAGTAACCGGCCTGGCCCCAGCTGGGACTGGCACTACCAACTCCTGCAAAGCCTGGGCAGAGAGGGGCGGAGGGAGAGGGGACTTCTCTTGGCGTTTTAAGAGTCGGGCAAATGCACTCACATCTCTGTGGCCTCAGTGCAGAACAGGGCTTTTCCCTCTGCTTCTTTCCCCCTGCTCCATTTCTTCTCCTCAGACCGCTGGTAATTGCTCTTCAAAACTGTGGCTGTAAATGTTCAGAGGTGGCTAGTGATTTCAGGTAACTAAGTTTCTGAGTGCCCAACTTGAGGCCTTGAAGGAGACTGAATTTCCCCTGGGAAACAGTGAACATATCAGTCCTCTTGGAGACTATCTTTGCTATCTGTTAACAAGCCAAGGCAAGAAGTATTCTCAAAAATGGATGATTTTAAATGTCCATTGCACAACATGATTGCACACTGCTTATTTTTTCACACACACTGAATGAACATGGAATGACCTGTGCATTTGAAGCTGGTTTCATTTCCTGTTTGCCTGTAATGTTTTGAAAATTTTGATGGATWTTGGAAACCTTTATCCAGACATTTGATATTAATGAATGCATGTAGAATTCCTTTCAGGTTGCCAGGTGTGGTCAAAAAACAAAAAGTTTTTGCATTAATGACATGCAATTGTTTATTTTTACAACAACAAGATTTTCAGGAGAAAACAAAACACTTTCTCAGTAGAAATAATTAAAACCATGAAAATGACTGCATTTCCTGTGTGACTGACATATTCCATGCAGAAGTAAATGTTTCCCAGCAACAAAAAATACATTTTAGCAGTTACATTTTTCTTAGCAATATACATCCCTTTTGTTGTAGGAATGGGCAAAGAGAATTGCAGCTTACACATTTATAACAATTCATCACACGAGGACATAGAAGAAACCTTTTTCCAGTGAGCAGTGATCAAAAGGACTTCCATTTTTTGGCACCTTGTTTTGCAGTTCCTAATAGCTGCCTGATTTCAGACAGCAGATAACATTACTAATTCACCGATCCAAGCCCAGACCTTGCAATGGGGCTATGGTCAGAGTGCACTTACCTCTGCAAGGAACCAAAGAAAAAAATAAGGACCATGTGCTCACTGTTCCTCCCCAACTAGCTCTCTGAAATGCTTCTTCTCTGAGTTCAGGCTTGTGTATTCACCTCTACCAGTGAAATAGCTGGCTGAAATTTCTCTGATCACATAAAGCAGTATATTAGCTAATAATAAAGATATTTGAARTATGGCTCTGATGCACCTCTTATTGTTTTGTACTGGTCTTTCTCCGCTGATTCCAGAAAGTTGTATCAAAGGCAAGCAAGAGAAAAATCAAGCCCATAATAATTTCAATTTGAGGAGAGAAACTGTTTTGCCATTTTTYGCCAAGATTAATTGGATAAAAAATTTGGACAGGATAAAATTTGATTAGGCATTTTTACTAAACTTTTTGACATTCAGTTGTCACTGGCTCCTGCTTCTATTTCAAATGGGCAACTTTCTTTTAAATGTATGGAACTGCTGTTTCTATGGTTTATTTTAAAAAAAGATAAATGTAAAATATCTGAAGCAAATAGGAAAGAACAATGTGTGTTGTGAAACCACAGCATGTTATTCAGTAATGATGATATGCGGCACTTCAGGTTGCCCCAAAACTAGATAACATTTCCTTTGACTTGATAGAAAGGCTACACTGCCATGCAATTAAAAATATGAAATAAACTTCAGTTTTTATTTCCTTTTCTCACCTCAATTCTTTGTGTATTTTACTTTCCAACCTCCCCATTCTGAACTTTTTTTTGATTTTAAGTTTTTGCCAAAATATAACTCTTAAAGTTACTGACTCTGGCCACATTCTACTTTTAAAGAGTACTTTTAAAGAGGGTGCTAACAGAAGAGCAGCAGGAAAAAGTGGTTTTGCAGCAAGTCAGTAGGTGTTTTTCAGGCACTGGAGGGAACTGTGAAGTGTGATGATCTCTGGATTGTGTCTATTATTTGTTCTATTGAAAGAAGTCAAGAACTTTTCTAAAAGACTTTTTACAGTCAGAAAAAAAATACATGGGTATAACTCACTGCATCTCGAAAAGCCAAACACAAAGATCATTACTTAGTAAGTAAACCACAGGACTCAGAATGAAGAAACTTGTGTTCTCAGCTGTGACATGAATTCACTATGTGACATCAGACTGTTTTATATTTATTTGCTTAGTATTATGCATTTATTTATGTATTTAGAGTTATTTGTTTGTAAAATGAAAAAAATGACATAACCTAGATATTGGCTTTATGAAATTTATCTAACATTTTTAAAAGCATCTTTGCATAGGTGACTCCAGAATTAAAATTAATTAACTGCTTAACAGTAATAACAATTATCTTCTCTATATTCACGGTTTCTGAAGGATGGATTACTTCATTTTCTTGAGATACTTCTCTCTGTCTTTTTAATCTATTTTTTATTTCTCTGCAATTGGAATTTTGGCACATTTTCCCTGTTGTGTGTGGGTGTTAATGCGTCAGCACTGATGGGAAAGGCTACTTATGCTTTTTGAGACTGCTACTTGTTTTCTGGAATAGAAGGTATGTTTTTCTTTGCTTTGTTGCTCTGTTTCTTTCTTTTCTCTCCTTGACTTTTTCTTTCTTTCTTCCTCCCACCTTTCCTCCCATTGTCCTGTGCTGGCTATCTTATGAACCTTGCTTGCAAACAGCGAACTATTAGTTTTGAGAGCAAAGATCAGCAATCACAGGTGCAGGAAACAACTTCAGCTGATATGTCAAGCATATACCCTCCATAATTTTGCTGCAAAAGCTTATTTCCATATTTTAGAAGAAACAAATTATGTGAGTTTTATTATCTTCTTTCCATCCATGAGTCACAAAATCTACAGGGAATTAAGAGAACCTTCTTTATTCTACCTTTTATAAAAATGGCCTAAGAAAACTAATTCAGAAAGCTTTTCAGCTCTTGATACATTCCTATTGGGTTAACACTAACTTTCCTGTCTCTCCACAGTCCCAAATTTGAGTTATTCAATTGCTGGAAATGCAGACATATACAAATCAGGACTGGAGAATTTAGAAGAGATTCTGGCCCCAGCCTCACAGATTCTCTAGGCAGATTATTCAGCAATCTAATATGAATACTTTATCTTATTTTTCCAGCCTAATTGTGTTTCTAATTATAAACTGTTTAGTCAGTTTTGAAAGCAAGGAATTGAGAAAATATCAGAAAAGGTGATTTCTTGCCRGCTGCACTTGAATATAACAAACAGGGGAATCTCATGATACTGTTGCACTCATACTACTGGCTTGTCTCCTGACTGTCTCCTTTTTATTGGCTTATGAGGAAAATAATAGAAGATAATTCAAAATGAGTGAAGCACATTCCCTGCTTTTCCTCCTTATCTCTTTTCATGTCTGGTCCACTGGATTTTTTTATTTTTTTTGCTTGTTTGCTTGTTTATTTCTGCTAGAAATAAGGAGGAAGATACAGGGTGCTGTAACCAGGACTCTGTGGGCTACCAGTCAGCATGTCCCAGTTGCTCTGTTCCATGAGATCGCTTTATGATCACCCTGGCTGTAATATTCAGCACAAACTGTTTTGCTTTTCCTCCCTCTGATTGCTTTTATTGACTAGGACTGGCCTTTTTCCAGTTCCTTCCCATTCCAGGGTGCCAGTTAACACCAACAATATCGATGCCTCAGCTTTTCAGCCACAACTGTGAAAACARATTCTCCCAACTGCTGAGCTGTGGCTTTTCACTATCAGCTGGCTACTGATGACTCCACAAAAAACAAAACAAAACAAAAAAACCCCCACAACATATCAATTCCATGCCAAGCAGCAGATCTCAAGATAAAATATTTCACATTTCTGCTTACTTTATACATTTTTCCCCAAGACTTGATGTAGAGAAATGTTTATCATTCAGATTTGGGGTGGAGTGCAATTTAGGGAGCAAGTCAAAGCTCGCTGGTACCTCCACAATAACTGTCGCTCAGTATGGCGAGCATGCACTACTCACTGGGCAGTCCAAACTCAGGTTGCCCACAGAGTCCTCTGCCCTTTCAGCACCAAAGAACTCTAATGAAGGTCCTGTCTGCCCAGGATGGCTCACATCATGCTCATGATAGCCTTCTTGCCTATATCGTGATACTGCCATGGCAGCTGGTACATGTATGAAAGGATCGGCTGGGCGGTGTGCCTGACCCACCTGTGTTTCAGCTAAATCATACTTGGGCCTGATCAAAAGACTTGTTGTGTGCTTGAGGTTTACCATGTCCTGGAGCAAGTCCAAAGCCTGACTGCATGCAGCGCTGCAACTAGTCAGCATGCATGTAATGTGAGTTGGAGTTTGGGTAAGGGTGTGGACCACTGCTTGACATGCTATGCTGGCACCCTTTAAGAGCCCAGAGGACTTCTGCACACCCACAACATTTAGCCAGGTTAACCCCTTACCCACTGCATCAACCAATCTTTCTAATTAAATAACACAATGTCCTCTAGAAATGATGAGGCATTAGCAAAAGGAATATTCAGAAGCAAAACAGCCAGAACAATGAGGTTTTCCTTTATTTTTGACTGGCCTTTAGGGTTTGTACTGTGTACTGGCTGCTTTACCATTCATGAAAGGTAAGTATCTCATGAGGTTACCACAGGAGGCAAAGTTCAGCAACTGCATATTGCAGCTGGCATATCTATCATGAAATAAGAGTAGAGCTAGGAAGAAAAATGGGGTATGTTGACATAATTTTCAGGAGAAAATTAGCCTGCTGGATTTCTGGGTAAACATGTAGGTAAACATTTCTGTATCAGTCTAGGCTCTGGTTTCTGAGGGGAATGTTGACAGCACTCAACTTCAGGTATAAAGGCAGTTGAAATAAATCCCACTATTTGTCTAAAACTTTTTTTTTTTTACTGTAAAAAAAATGGGATGGAATTCACTGGTGTATTTACTTGGCATTTATCACTTAAAATCTGTTCAATATGAGATTTCAAAACTTGATGAAAAGCAACCTTATCTTTTTATTACTACTCCTGGAAGTAGAATATTTCTTGTTCAGGGGAAGGATGCAGTTCCTAAGAGGTTTTTAATTTCTCCCATATATATAGGTGCCAGCAGCTATACATAACTAGTATATTTAGCTGGAGGACTATATTTAGACAGAAGGTTATGAATGAAAAGGGGCACAGTCACACTGCATCTCTCACTTCTGGTCAAAATTAAATAATATCATCTAACTGATGAATCTGATTCAGTTCACAGCTGAAGAAGGACTCTCTACAAATTTAACAGGAACGGAAACATCTGCCCAGGCTGTCTTCATAAAGATTTACAGAATCTATTTGGGTGGAACTGGGGGAGTGAGGAGGACAAAGAGAAGCTGTAGAAGTTCTTCACAATTGTGGGAAGGGGTAATATCCATCATCCCTTTTTGCTTTTAGTTCTACCTATGCAGTGTTGTAAGCTGGATAATTTAACATAGCAGTCTCTATTACTAGTAAAGCAGCATCCCATCAGTTGGATAGTAAAAACTAATATTAAAACAAAATTAAGTAGTCAGTTCTTGTATATCCAGTTGCCCAGGGATGGGATATCCCTTCTTTCTGTGAGACCTCACTGAGGAACCCAAAAGCCTCTCATCAGTTCTTTGTGAAGCTGAACCTGCTGTTAAACTGAGTCTCTTTTCCTATTGACTCCTCAGCAGCCAGTGGGAATCACTGACTCRTGAGGTTCAGCAAAGGGTCTGCCCTCTCCAGATACTAGCTCTGTGCAGGAGAAGCAAATCACCGAGCTCCCTTCGAAGACAAATGTCTGGGAGGAGTACTTAGCTCCCCAACAAGATGACACAGGAACCAAGAAAGTTCTCTGACTTCTCCAGGACCATTACATATAAAGACATTTAGGAGCTGGGAACAAGTGTGCAGACATAGAATTAACTGAAACAATATGAGTTTCCAGAGAGCTCCCATATAAGCAGAGCTGTGAGCTATGTGAGGTGTGGGCGATTAGAGAAGGTTGGTTACGGCAGAGGAATCTTGTCACAGTTGAGCTCAATCTTTGAAAAGATTTCCTCTCCTTCCCCAGTAGAAACAGCCTCTCATTTTTTTCCCAAACATCAGAACAATTTCTTTAAAAGCTGACATTATTTGTTTGCATGTATCACATGAGAAAACAGCATTTCTCTGGAAATGCCAAGGAATTGGTAACAGCCCTGATAGTGTCCCATACTGTCTGACAGGTAGACATTTTACATGAAAAATATATTACACATGAGTGAAGAGTCAGTCTGACTCCCTTAACTCCCTGCCAAAAGTACTGCCAAAAACAAATTCCCTGCTGGAATCTCTACTCATGTGGTGTCCCAAGTGCTCCAGCTCCTGAAGCTGACAGTGATGTACCTGTCAGATGGGGCAGTTACAGTGCCTTTTGTCAAATTTTCCTGTCAAGCAAACACTGATAAAGGGTGTGTCTTGTCTGCCCTAATTTAGGAAAAAAATGCTTAGGAATTCTCCTTTCTGGAAATACTGCAGAAGCTACCAGCTTTCCACCTCTGCCTTCCCTCCCACACTATCTGCAGACATTAATGTATTCAAACAAAAACAGCTGAGACAAAACAGCAAGTAATGAAAGGAGGAAAGAGAACAAACAAGAAGCCTGCAGCAATGCCAGATGATACAACACTGATTCCCACTGGGGATAACTTGGACAACGTGCCTCACTGAGGTCAGTGGGTCTATGCAGAGTGCTCAGCTCTTCCCTTGCTGCAACTGGGACTGTGCAAGCCAGTCTGTGTCAGCAGCTCATCTCTGCTCGCCGCAGCCCTTCCCTCCTGCCTTGTCCACCCTCTGCCTGCTGCTTCTCCTGAAGCTGGTAGGGACTGCGTGACTCCTGGCAGCTCTCAAAAATCAAGCCCTATTTGACTCAATACAGCTGAAACTCTCAGTTTTCCCACAAATAATTGTCATGGGAGAGGGTGGATTGCCTTTTTATTTGCTTGTAAAATAGCACATGCATCTATGGCATGAAAAAATATATTGTCACAACTCCTACCTTTCCCGACCACACAGGATGGACATCGCTCTTTTCTCCTCTCTGCTATTTCTCACCACAACTTGCTCACAATTTAAAAGAATGAAGTGATACCGTGTCTGCATCTGAACTTCAGCTGATACAGCGTACACTCTAAATCCTCCCCTTCCATGTTCCTTTTCTGTTAAAAACTATGTGTATGAACATGAGAAAGAGAGACAGAGAGAGAGAGATCCTTTAAACTAATGGGTAAAGAATGTGCACTGAGCTCTGTGTGAATGTCTGATGCCTCCAACTATTTGTTAAAAGGCAAAGCAATACTTCCGACAGATGGCCCTCCCCTTGCCTGCAATAGGCTCCCAAGAAGAGCAACAGCCTGTGTCACTGGAAAGGGCAAAGCCTGCTGAAATAGCAGCAAAGTTGTTCACAAACCGCTTTGCAGTTTGCACTCGGTTTCAGCCAGCTTCACTAACTTGTTGCCATGAGGAAAATAATCCGTGCGCCCCTCGCCAGCCGGGGAAGGGCTGCTGCCCGGTGAAGTGCTCTGTGCCCAAGGTGCAACGGGGGCACTGGGGCGGCGATGGCACCTGGGCAGAGCAGGGAGGACCTCAGCCAGCAGCGCCAGTCAATGAGAGCAGGGGAGGATGAGGATGACAGCGGAGGCAGCCGCCGTGGCAGCAGCAGCAGCAGCAGCAGCAACCTTCACAAGCTTTCCTCTCCGCCAGGTAAAGTGGCGGGACCTGAACGCTGCCTGTCAGTGAGTGTAGCTGCCGCTGGGGTTCAAAGAAAAATAGCGTGGCAAAGCTAAGGGAGTCTCAGTGCGCGTTGGCTCAATTTCTAAAAGTGCAAGAGGGGGAAAATGTGAATAAAGAAGGAAATACCAGGTTTGCTGTGAATGAAGGTATATGTGATACTTTTCCCAAAAGGCCTCGGTCCTACTGTTCATGCATGTGTTGTCTATTGTGTAAATCTTTTTTCTTTATGAAGATTAGTCACCTGAAAAATCAGACAACCCACTGCCATCTAAGATGACAATGCTGCTCCAACCCTTGCATGCTTTGGATCAGTTCAGCCCTTTAAACTGAAATTCAGGGAGGCCACAGAGTTCAAAGAGCAGCATTGCACCTGCTCATGCAGGGGGAAATTGGGGGGGGGGGGTACTTCCTCCTGTTTTTTTTCCCCTAGCAATTCATAAAGAAACAGGGCTTCTGTGTTTACATGCTGAAAAATCAACTGTAGAATTTCTTTTGAAAAAGATTTTTGAGTGCTGAAGCCAAATTTCATAGCTCTTCACCTTTGCTGCTCTTCACACAGCTGTTTTTCTGAGTTACAGCATGTTTTTGCATCTTGAGTCTCTTTTACTGATGATAAGATCAAGGGCAAATGACCTACAATTGTGACATTTCTCACCCAGAAGACAGCTGTGCCCAAACAGAAAAGCACTTTTGTAAGCCAGAAATGACTATGCCCTGAGCGAGTTTTGTTCACTTAAAAATGAATGAACTGACTAACCCATGCGTATTCGGATACCACTGGCACAAATGCTTTGTTGGAGTATAATAGCGATCAGTCCAGCAACATCTACTGGTAGCTGGAAGCAGAGGAAGCAGAGGTTAATCAAAACAGAAAGCAAGTCAGTGTACAGATGTGTTTAGCATTACCTTAGGATATGAGGGGAGCAATCCAGATTGTTACAGGACGGTGTTATCAAAGGGAAGCAAAGAAGTTAAAATAAACAGCAAAGTTACTGAAGCACAGGGGCTACAGTTAGAAGAGTAAATGCAAATTATATAGCTGGCCTTACCCTCAGAAATTAAAGCAGTAAACCAAGTAATTTCTAATTACCTACTTAGGAATTAAAGAACTTGTTGATTCCTGCTGGGAAAAACAAAGCCCGGAATCTCATTTAATGTAATGAAAGGCCAAGCTGCCTGTTTACTAGGGAAAATACATGGGAGAGCACTAAGAGAGATGGACTAGCTGGGTCTGTCCAGGACCTACATTGCCCTGTCTTTCCATCAGTTCCAGGATGCTTTTATTCATGAAATTTGAATATTACTCGCACAACACATTCATCTGGTTTACAGTGTACAAAGTACACAGTTCCCACTATTTAGTTCCCACTATCACAGAAATTTAGATGTGTGAAAATGTGTGATGCATGAGCTTCCTTGTGCCTTTTTTTTTAGTTCAATTTACAGCCTTTCACACTTGGGTGGGAGGAGTCAAATTTAACAGTCAAGACACCACCTGGCCCTGACACCAGTTTGGGGTAAACTTAATATTTTCTGAGATTTTCTAGCTCTGCTTGCAACATAATTTTGTTCCAATCCAGCAATTTGTTTCATCCCCTAGGATCTTTTGGGATAAGTATTTTAGACTCCAGGCCAAACTTTTAGATAGATAAAGTTAGTTCAGATGTATCCTAGCAAATAAAAAATGCACCTGTTGATCATCTAGATCTAGAGAAACCTTGCACATTAGAATATATCAACAAGACAGATCACTAACGTTTATCTCTCTGCACCACACAACTGGAATACACAGAAAAGATGATTATGACAGCATGGCAAAGGCCATAATGGTGTGAAAATGGGATAATCACCTTTCATACAAGAAACAAAACCATGATTTAATTATGCAGCCATATCCAACACAAACCATTACATATTTATCCTATGAAACCACATGACCCACTTGCTATACATGCTTGCATTCCAAACATCTAAGTAGATCAAAGAACCCTCAAGAATTAAAAAACGTATATTTGATCTTCCTGGAAAACACTTTCCCTCCCTCCCAGATTGTGAAATTTCTCACTCCAAATTACATCTAAGGCAACAAAAGAAGGCACCATGTTGGGAGGCACCATGTTCATTTCCCTCCTATTAAAATAGACTGTATTTGCACAGGTCATATAAAGTGATACCCCCCCCACCCCCGCCCCACTAGAGTTTTCTGTTTACACAGTGAATGTTCTCTTGGGAGAAAGGGAGAGTGGGGTGGAAATGCTTTCTGCACTGAAGAAACCTCCGTACCTGGGCTAACATGATGTCTGAGCCTGCCACGCTGAGTGAAAAAGGGCTCCGAGGCACGTTTCACCATAACTCCTGCACATGAAAGGAGGGAAAAGTGCTCTTTCCCAGCTCAGACTCCCTGTAAACCTTCCCTGGCAAAGATCATTTATCTATAATGCTCATAAAATACATGCAGAGGCAAATATTTTGCCTTTGGAAGGATTGTATTTTCCCAAAATATGTGCTTGAAAATAAGTAGAAAGGGGCACACCCTGACTAAGATCTTTGCTTCCAACATCCAGTCTCATAAGCAGAACACGATGCTATACTATGACTGCAGTCGGTCTGCTTTTCAGGCACAAAGCATAAACATTTCCAGCAAATGTTCTTAAAGATAAGTTTGTTTGCCAAGTAGTGCTGCTTTTGACCTGAGTAACAGTTGTGAGAAACCATTTTGTTTACATGGGGAAACTAATGAATAGACTTTCCAATCACTTGTCACATACCAGCTATTACACCCGTTAACCATGGTGTTTATTGCAGGCAAAAGGAGAAATTTTTCTGGAAGCCATCATTAAAATATTTTTTTCCCTTGGGCTGCATACTGCCATGTATTTTTCAGACATCTAATAAAAATAAGAGGAACATACATTTTAAGAAGCTTTTTTTAAAAAAGGAATGCCTAAGAACTGTCAGAAATATCATTAAAAATGACACTTAAAAGGATTGTGAGTACAACTACTGCAACGTGTTTTATCTTGAAATGTTAAAGCAAAACACATGCTGAAGTCAAAGGGAATTTTGTCTGGAGAAAGACCATGACGGAAAACTGAGCAGAGGTTTCAGGGTTTAAGTTACTAGGCAATTCTGGACAGGCAAGTCTCAGGTATAGTGAATGAGATCACTCCCAGTTATGATAAAACCTCATAGTGGTATAAGGACGAAAACTATATGGCCTTGGGTGCCTCACTAGCAACTTCCCAGGTTTCCAAGCTGTGTCCCCAGCTTGTACAGTCTCTCCATTTAAAAATAAATTATCGCTACCGTAGCACTGATCTGAGGACCACAGGCTGAGGAGAGGACAGTCTAGGTCATAAAGAACAGTGCTGATGATAGACTCTTTTAAGATATTTGACTTGTCACTGTATTTTTGACTAAGAAACTAGAACCATACAAAACTGACATGTCGCACATTAAAAGAATTAAAACCCATATAGGATACAGATCTCGCAGGGTAAACAGGAGACACACCCTCATGCTGCTGATTTTCTGCTGGAGATCCTTAAATGCAAGTTTTGTCCCTCTGTTAATTGAGATATTTATCAATTGCTTGGGAGAAGATAATCATGGATAATAATATTTGCAGGTGATAAAGGTGATGGGTGAGCAATAAATGATATATGTCACTGGTTGAATGAAATATGGATGGCTTGGTCTGCTGACTACAAGTGAATATGATGGCTGGGGTTCCTCTTGGCTAACTTTAGACATCTGCATCTGAGCAAACCATGCATATTCCTTTTATAGTAAATGGAGAGAAATAAGCATCTGACCTGTTTTAAACATCTAGGAGTGCCTATTTTTCGCAAGTGATTACAGAAGAAATCTAGACATGTTATAGATCTCTTATGGTTAGGTAAGTTGAACCCGTCCTTCCTATATATCTTAATACAGAGAAATACTGACTAATTTGCATTTCTAACTAGGATACAAGAATGCAGGCCTTATTTAAAGGAAAGGCAGTGTCTTGGAAAGAACCCAGTCAGAAAAGAAACTGGTTGTCCTGAAGGATAACCATCTGCGGATGAGCTCCTGTACACTGCTATGAGAATCCATAGATGAGTATGCAGGCAAATCTGCACCAGAAGTGGGACAAATAAGGAAACTTTGTATTTGACACTGTGCAACCACTGCAGGAATACTGGGTCCAGTTCACAATTTATTAGAGAAACTGATAGTCTGGGGAGAGTTCAGAGAACAGGGCTCTGGCTAGTTAAGAGACTGATAAACTTGTAAAGACTCATAAACCAAGGAGACATCTGTGGGATGACTCGATGACAGGCAGTTATTTTGTACTTACGACCAAAGATAAGTGCAGGAAAATGGAGAATGGGGTCTGATGACTGGAAGTTCAAGCTGCAGAAATTAAGTCTAGAAATACTTTAAAGATATTTTACAGTGAAAACAATTAACCACTGGAACAACTTACTAGTTAATGACATTGGTCTTCATTCACTAGCAATTTTTAAATCAAAACTGAATATTTTAAATGGCCTAATTGAATAAAAAGTCATGTACATGTGTCCAAAGTGTTGTATAGTGTTGTTCAGAAGCATCAAACTAAATGATGACAATGGTCTCTCTTGGCTTCGTAATACATAAATCAAAGCAAAATTTTAGGTTAAAACTATATAGTTCAGTAAAATGAAATACAAGGATATCCAAGCAAGCACAAGTATCAGCCGTGAGCAGCGGCGTGGTTTATTCTGGACAGAGCATTGGAATAAAACTAACTATATGCTTCTGATATCGAGCTCATTCATTAAGCACAACATTGTGTTATATCGGACCTGATTTGCAGCCAGGACTCATTGGAAGGATATATTTTCCAGATCTAGTAATAGATAGCAAGCAGGCAAACCAAAAAGGCAAAAAGGGAGAGGGACAAAGTAGTTTCTGCAATGATAAAATGCATATTGAGTGCATGTATTGGAGAATGGAGCAAGGGTAACTCAAAGCAGCTTAACTGAAGTCAATAGTACTTCCACCAAAGGTCTGGCTCACAGTGGAACCTTGTACTAAATCCAATTCAAAATAAGTGAAATGGTCTTAGATATTGCACACATAAAAGAAGAAAAAGCTTTAGGCATAATACAGCCATGGACTGCAACAATAAAAAAGATTGTTCCATCACCAGAGTGTCTTGCAAATTTGTTTCTCACAATTTTGTGTCCTGTATGTCTTACAACTTATCCCTTCTCTATCACAATCAATCTACCCTCCACCCACGGTCTTCTGAAAGACTTCTAATAATACTCCCATATCCCCCATGTTGTTGTGGCCCATCACAACAAAATCCTCTGTTTTAGCTGTTTCTCGTTTGTCAACCACCAGAGCACAGAGGAGGAGAGTGCCCTGGTGAGCCAGGAGCAATGTGTGCACTCATTATCCAGAGGCTGCCTCTTTGCTTCTGTTTGGCTCTCCGGGAACAAACTGAGAGCCAGGTAGGAGAGCTAATAGGCTATACCTATCTTAATAGAATTAATGGGCTTATATGTACTCTCTGACCATGGAGGCACAGCTTACTCTACACGGCTAAACTCCAAAATAACATGGTCTCATGTGGGTTGCCTGCAGGGAGTGATCCCAGGCTCACGCTGTTAGCCAAGAGGTGTCTGGGAACTGTTAGAAGAGTGCTAGGTGGCACGGAGCAAAATGATGCCAGGACCATGCTAACAGTTTCACAGGACAGGTGGCCCTGTTCCAGGGTCCAGGCCTGTGCTAGTTTAGTAGTACAGACATATCCCAGCGGTCTCTCCCTTCCTCTACTACTGATTTTCTTTAGAAATGTAATATCCTCTCTCAAATGGGACTGATTCTTACCAATGTACTCAAAAGTTATTGGCAAGGAGCATCAGGCAGTCAGCATGATCAAAGAGCCTTAATGCTTTAGAAAAACAAACTAAAAATAAACAAAGCCTAGAATCATAAGTTAGACTTTATACCACTTTCCAGCTAAGAAGGTACTTGATCCAGGAGAATTAAGTGAAATATGGACTATGCTATGCTGCAAAAGTCACCTCTCTTCAGACACATGCTATCTCTCCAACTAACCACAAAATCAGAAGTCAATTTATTCCTTTCCTAGTTGTGTGGCAGCCAGCTTCATGGTGAGAGGAAGATCATGCTGAGAGGAAGAACAAACCCAACAATAACAAACTGAAATATTCCTCAAAGTTTAGGGTGCAAAGGCTTCACAGTTAGTAGAGTATGATCAGTTAAATCTATCTTGCAATAATAAACAATGACTGTAGTTGTATAAAATGAGTTTATTTTAAAACGGACATTCAAAGGCATATAATTTCCACTCAGTTTATGTTTTCACTATCTGTTTTTTATTCCTGACATTGTGGCCATTATAAACTATGCAGGACATCTGATCTTGATATTCCAAAGTATCTGACATTAGTGATGAGCAAAGTCCAGGGAGTTTGTGAATTTGTACCTCAAAGACTGGTTTCCCTAGAACATCCAGGCTATCTTAATCAGACTGATGGTCAGTGGATGAGTTTCCATACAGCAAAGAAACACCACCAGCACCAGCAGCCTTCATGGCATCCTCGGGTGAAGTAAAGGAATTAGTAAATGGTGAAGGAAAACTTATTACTTATTCAAGTCAGAGTTGAAGCAATTTGGCTGGATAATTAGTGATTTCCTTGCCCATGGTACACTAGTTGGGTGAACAAGACCTGATGGCCTGGACAGTTTACTCTTTTCCATGGCCCCTCAGTTCAGCACATGAAAAATACTGAGACTGTCCAAAGGCAAAAATTGCTTTCTTACCACAAGGGTTGTATTGTCAATGTTGCCTGTTGCAATGATATTTTGAGGCAGAAGATTTACTTATTTAGGGCCTGATCAAAACCATATTGACTACTGTTAGATCAGGAGCCTAAAAGCATTACAATTAAAGAGGAAATTATAAGAATTACAAATTTTATGTATATGTTTGCTTTCAAAAATAGCGGCTTTTATGTGGTCACTTCTCCTGGGTTCATATGCAGTTAACTGCTTTGCCTAAAAGTTAAAATAAGCTTTTTAGGACTGGTATATCTAATAAACTTCATATTAGTTATCAGAATGTTGCAAAAATCATGGTTTTGATTTTTAGGTTTTTTTTTCTTTTTCTCTGATTTCAGGCTGTGGAACATTTACTTTTCTGTCATCTGCAATTGCTGCCATAAGTGGACTTCTGATGGGTTACGAGTTGGGACTTATCTCTGGAGCTCTTCTTCAGATGAGCAGCATACTAGCGCTCTCTTGCAAAGAACAGGAAATAGTTGTAAGTTCCCTTCTTTTTGGGGCCTTATTTGCATCCCTTACTGGTGGATTCCTGATAGACCGATTTGGAAGGAGATTTGCTATTATTATTGCATCTTCTTTACTTGTTTTGGGGAGTCTGATCTTACTGCCCTATGAATCATATGGAATGCTTATTGTGGGACGGATTGCCATAGGTATATCCATATCATTATCATCAATTGCTACATGTGTATATATTGCTGAGATCGCCCCACAGCACAGAAGAGGCTTCCTTGTGTCTTTAAATGAACTCATGATTGTGATAGGCATTCTTTTTGCCTATATTTCAAATTATGCATTTGCCAGTGTGTCGCATGGCTGGAAGTATATGTTTGGCCTTGTGATTCCATTAGGTGCCTTGCAAGCTATTGCCATGTATTTTCTTCCTCCAAGTCCTCGGTTTCTTGTTATGAAAAATAATGATGAAGCCGCAAGAAAAGTACTGGAGAGGCTACGGGAAACTTCAGATGCTACCAAAGAACTTACTGTGATCAAGTCTTCCTTGAAAGATGAACACCAGTATAGTTTCTTGGACCTGTTTCATTCAAAAAACAACATGAGGGCCCGAATGTTGGTAGGACTTACTCTAGTCTTTTTTGTGCAAACAACGGGACAACCCAACATTTTGTTTTATGCATCTACTGTTTTGAAGTCAGTTGGGTTCCAAAGCAATGAAGCTGCTAGCTTGGCTTCTACTGGAGTTGGAGTGGTTAAAGTGGTCAGCACAGTCCCAGCCACAGTTTTTGTGGATCAAGTTGGAAGCAAAACATTTCTGTGCATTGGCTCTTCTGTTATGGCAGTATCACTGGTCACCATGGGGTTAGTGAACCGTAACATACATGTGAATTTCACCAATGTCTGTAAAAGCCAGTCTCTGGAGGATTCCTTTCTTCATAGACCAGGAAACCTGAGCAGTCTCACCAATGATAGTCTCAAGGACCTCTTTGCTAGTATGGCTTCACAGGAAAGAATATCATTCAACACACAGAGAAAACCTGACATTGCCGGGACAGGAGAACAGAACAGAACTGCTYTGGCAGGGGGCAAAAGCACTACAGGGTCTCACACAGAAAGTGAGGAAGTTCCCGTTGTCCTGAAATGGCTCTCACTGGCCAGCCTGCTTGCTTATGTTGCTGCATTTTCCATAGGTCTTGGACCAAGTAAGTGTTTCTTTTTTTTTTCATGTTTTCATAACTCTTTGTAATGATTTATTTACAAGTGAATTACATGCTGGTATGAGATGCCCAGCTTGGTATCAGGTAATTCTCAATCCAGGCAAAGCAGTGTTTTCCACTAATATGTACTGGTCTTGTTACAGAAAAGCCTGGCGTGTACTGTTTAGGAAGAGGTCCTGTCCATTGAGGTCAATGTCCTCATCCTCCTTGAAACCTTTCACCTTCAGTGAAATTAAGAACCAATGTGAGCTTTGTACAGCAGAATTATGGGTCCTCAAGCTCTCTTTTCTCTTCATATTCTATTGTGCCATTATATTAGAAAGGTTAAGATGTAGGCATTTGCTGTTGCTGGCTCATAAACCCAAGGTAATGATGAGCTCTAGACCTCTGTATGGTATGGCACCCTCAACTCCATGAAATGTCAGCATGTCTGTGTTCAGTTGAGGATCCAGGCCTCTGACCATATATAATAGTCTTCAGATAGAGCTAAGAAATTCAAGACATAGTTTATGAACAAACTTTAGTATCATTGCTACTACCGATACTGAACAGTACAAATGGCAGAATACAAACAGAGTCACTGTACAATCAAAGAGGCACTATTCCAGCTACCATACTTCTGCAGGATCCCCACTCTCTCCAGAGGAGAACATTTCTGACATTCCCAGGCAATAGGAATCAAATCTTTTCCTTCCTTTTTGTTTGCTCTGGGTTTTTTTGTTTGTTTGTTATTAATGACACTTGCATGATTTTTCACCTTCAAAGGGTTGATTTTTTTAAGCCACGTTGC
Organism: Apteryx rowi; assembly: GCF_003343035.1. NCBI lineage: Eukaryota > Metazoa > Chordata > Aves > Apterygiformes > Apterygidae > Apteryx > Apteryx rowi. The sequence goes on along the minus strand of NW_020450319.1, from coordinate 92,505 downwards.
AAAAGACACGTGCACGGAGTCCATTATTTATTAACAGACTTAATGTGCTTTTGTGCCCTGACTCAATCTTGCCTTGCAAACACACTGTACTCCTGCTGCTGTATAATGATAAAAAGCTTGTCACAAGAGTAAAACCCAACAATCGCACTAACAGCAACTCCCCAGCAGTATTTATTTATTTTAAACATTACTCACTGGGAGAGCTGTGTGAGATAAACATTCATTGCCAGGGCAGCAAGTTTGACAATGTTATTGCAGCATTATTCCCTTCCTTGCAAACCTTCCTGGGTCTGGAATCTGCTCTAAGTGACATAGCTGCAAAACCAGGGGTGCACCTGTGAAAATAGTATGTTACTTGAGCTTTTACCTGGGTGTTTCAGGGGCACATGTTCAGGCTTGCACTCCTGTTGAGAGCTGCTTTCCTGCTGACGTGACTATAAATAAGTTCCTTGTCATTTGGGGTGGCGTGATATGATGCCAATGATAATGATGTCCACTTCTTTGTGGGCTACAGAAACTGAGGTGCCTTTGCCATGTTAATCTGACAAGTCTTTAGACTCCCATGCTTGCTTTCTGACCTCTTTCTTGACAGAGAGCACAGATGCTCTAGATGAGCAAATGGGAGGCAACAGACACCATCTCAGCTCCAGCATGCTGAAACCATTGATGATACAGCCACGGTGAGGGAGTAAAGTGGATTTAAACTGATGGATGCATCTGTGTAGCAAGTTAAGGCCAAGTTCTCCAAGAGAGCAACAGATGCCTCAAAGTGCAGATAAGCACTTGCAAGATACTTCCATACCTTTAAAAATTCAGTGTTCAGTTAAAACTGACAATGTATAGAAAATGTAACGAATTTCTGGAATCTGCAAAGGATCTATTGTAATTGCATAGTCTAGGTTGGACAGGGAGGTTATGGTTTGTGTTTCATATCTAGCCTTCAACATTTTCTGCTTGGAGTCCAAAGCCTTGAATGTATTTTAAAAGCCTAGATTTCTTATCCTTAGTGTGCCTTTCTTATTGTAAAGAATAAACCAAATCCTTTCAGTTATATGAAATAAACAGTTTGTACATGTTTATTTTATTAATCTTCTAAAGCCGGTCTGTGGTCTGGAGCAGACCACTGGCCACTGTCTGTTCTGCAAAGGGAACAAGGCATCAAGGCTGCAGCATAGACTCCAGCACTGTCTGGCTGGTTCAGCCAGACGATGCCCTGGGAGCCTGGGGACAGAAGCACTATAATCCCACCAGCACCACTATATTTTCAATGCAAATGCCTCAGACTCTGCATTACGTTGGCCTGCTCTGCTGACTGAGGTGGAGGAGATACTGGGGATGCATCTGTTCATAATCTATAGACCAAAGCAGACTATTTTGGACACAGAGCAGAAAGTTTCTCGCTCTTTCCCCCTCCTCACTAGGCCATTTCTGTAAGAAATTCAGCTGCTTTATTTTGAATCCATGCTACATTACGGTAGGTGGGGATAAAGGAGAACGTATGTAAGCACCATTAGAAAAATGGCACACTCTTCATAGGGCAGATCATGCAACCTAGGCTCCATCATATTTTTTAATTACTTTTTCCTTGTATTTTCCTTCTTTTTTTGGGATAGTTGAAGAGCTAGTTACAGACCAGACTTGCACAGCAGACCTTTGTAAATGTCAAATTTTTCCATGGTTTCTCCTTTGTTCTCAAATTTTTTGAAATAACTGGATTTTTTAGTGGACTGAACATACACTAAATATATTTATTTTCATTTATCAAAGCACTCAGGCACCACAGTGATGAGCCCTCAATAAAAATAGACAGTGAGAGATAAAAGCCATTTTTGCATTATAAAAGAACTCACAGACTAGCAAGCATCTGCTTAATCTCTTTTTTTGATTCTAGGGTGTCCTATAGTTATATCATCAGCCCTTAGGCAAGATAAGAGGAGTATTTCTGCTGCTCTGTTTTGAATTAATTATGTTTAATGAAATGCAATCCAACTGCTTGTTCACGCTCAATTGCACACAATTATTAGGATGCTTTATAGGTGCAACAAGTCGGTGTTGCATCACGCCACAGAACAGCACAGACTGTCTCCCCAGGGGTGTTTACAAAGGCATTTCAATGCAGTTATTACTTGACACCCATCTTTGACCTGAGTTACCTTTGTCTGTATCTCAGAAAGGTCAAATGAGGATGAACTGCTCTCAGCAGGGAAAGATACTTGCAAAGCCCATAAGAAATATCAATTTGGCTGCAACGTGAAGGGTGAGGAGTGTGAGGGGGACTCTTGACTGATTTCGGAGAATGTCTGCAAGGAGATGCAGTCTCCCGCGGTCAGGCATACGAACTGGCTATATACAGAGAGAGGGACATGGGCAATCTGAGCCTCACAGGAACGATGTGTGCCTTGGACAGGGTGCAGTGAGCGCAGGCTAATAACATGAGTGCAGTGCAGAGGTAGATCACCAGTTCATCACCAAAGCTAAAAGCTAAGTGTGACCCTGGAAATGAATTAAACACGAAGAAAACACAGAAATTCCTCTAGTCCAGCCGGGCCTACATATGACCATTTACCAAATGACACAGAATTCACTGAAATAGTTGCAGAGCAGCTCATTTGTGAGATGTTATGATCAAACCATTTGGAGAAGCAAAATATAGCAGTCCTTTCTTATAAAGAAATATCACCTCCTTCACTGGTCACCACCATTTGCTGCAACATACAGAGATTTAGGAAATATAGGAAAGCCAGACTTCTGGAGACTTATTTTCCAAAACAAGGCTGTAAATGTGGAACTCTTCGAGCTGGATGTAGCAAGTGCAAGACGGATCTCCAGGTAAAAAGTTGAGGGCACCTTCAGCCTGCCTGAAACAGTGTGGGTGCCCAAAACCCTGGTGCTTTCCTCACCCACCACCCACCTGACAAATAAAAAACAGTTCTGGTTTGGGATGGCACCTGCTTACCAAAGACCTGATTCTCTGCCCTGATCTGCTACTTTTGCACCATTAAAGATCAAAGTCTAAATTACACATAGTTTTGGGCACCTTTCCTACATGTTTTCCTATATATTCCCTGAATGAGGAGGTCTTTGAAAACATAACCTCACACCTTTGACACAGAGTTATCTCAGCAAGGCCTCAATGAAAGAGAGACTGTAGCACCATGAACATCAATACAGAAACACAGTGTGGTCTGGAGTTAATCCTCTCCATCTGACAAAGTCAGAGTGGCTCCAACAAGTCCTGGGCAGAGAAGCAAGTTATGTTAGCTCAGTGTGAACCCAACAGAGCACCTGTTTCGCAGGTCTGAATTTGTTGTAACAAGTATAAAGCAACTGAGCCAAACAGGACTTAGACATTACCTGGGGAGCTCTGCATGCAGTTCAGGGAAGGAGAAGATCCATGCATATCACAGGGCTGTTTTGCTGTGGAGTGTGGAATGCTTTTGTGGAGAGGTGGATGCTGACTGTCTGCATTTGGGTTGTGTGTATGGCACTGGTGCCTTGCTCAGAAGAGCTCCTCCTCCTATGTCAGTTCTTAATGTGTTTCTGTATAACTGCAAAGGCTGTTAAGCAGGTGGTCAATGCACTTCAGGATAATCTTCTGCTGGTGCAAATTGCATCMGCTCACTGCAGTTCATGCTGAGGATGTGGATGCAAATCAATGCAAGAACCTACAAGTGGGACTGAGGGGCATTTTCAGGCACCTGCATGGGTCTTCCTCAAAACCACTTAGGTGCATAAAGTCCATAGGTATTTATTCTTTTGCCAAGCCAGGACATAAAATGTCACCAGAACGTGTCCCAGAACAGCTGCCAGCTTTGTGCCACTCTCCTGAGCCAAAGGCTGAAATCTCAGAGCTCTTCTGAAGGCCATTGCAGGCTCCTCTTCCAGGGAAAAAGCTGCAGGAATGCCCTGCATCCTGAGTGCTGGGAGCCACCCAGCACACACACAGCTAAGGCCACAATGCACCAGGACAGATCCGTGTCTGCATGGGAGAAGACTGTCTTCTAGATCTTGATACTTGACAGGAAAACACCACATATACCCACCCAGATAAATATAAAATGTAAAAAAACGTTTTTCACATTTTTGTGGTGAACAAATAAATGCATAACAGGGTCTTGGAGGGGGGGATTTAGAACTTACTGCAAACCCTTCTTTTCCAAGTAGCCTTTCTAATTTCAGTCCCATTGAAGCACAGCTCCTGTAAGTAGGTGCTTGTAGGATTGGCAGTACTTTGTTATTGATTAAAACCTGTTAAATGCTGGTATACAGTGGAATAGTCAACCCATAGGAGTTGTCTCAGTTTGGAATATTGTGTGCTTTGTTGCCATCTGGTAGCCTCAGCTGTCAGATGTGTATTTCAGATTGGAAAACTACATAAATATTGCATGCCAATCACTCCATTCACTGCAGTCTTTCCTGTTAACTTCTGAAGTTGAGACCATTAGCCCGTAAGCTGAGAGTACCACACTGAGTGAGATCACCTTGCCGTGTGCCCAGAGCACAGGCGAGGAGGCTGGAGCTATGGAATTCGGATCCGTGGCGGATGTGAAGCGTGTCTCGGAGCTGTGTATGGGGGGCGAGGAATCCTTTCAGTCTATGCAGGACATCACGATCAGGTCTCATGCCAGATCCAGCAGGGCACAGACCCCCTGTGAGGTGAGGGGGAGTTTTGTGAGCAGCAGCAGGAGGGCAGCATGGTTTAACTCCAGTGTGTCTCACCACAGGATCCTCAGCTGTTGATTCAGAGTAACCTCAGATTGAAGTTTCTCTTGTGTTTGGGAAGCCTTAACATGGCCCTGCTGCTGTCTTCTGTGTGTCCAAATGCAGGGGCACATAAAACTATCTGGCTGAAGTTAGCAAGCAGTTTCAAAAGTATTAGGGCATGCACAAGACAGGCGGACATATCCCCACCTGCAACCACACAGTTAAACAAATAAGCAGGTTGTGATCACAAAAGTCACTTTCTTCACTCGGAAACCCAGTCTCACAAATGAGCTTACCAAAGGGGAATGACTTCCCTTCAGAATTACATTTTGTTGAGGACTTTTTTTTAATTCCCACAAGGTGTCTGCTCTCCATTCAGTTTTAAACTGGATGTTTGAATCCCCAGTTTGAGGACCCGTATGATGTTAGGACAGGGCAGACTGGCAGGCTGCAAAACCAGCCTTGGGTTACTAGTTTCACACTGCCAAGGTTCCTCCCACGTGCGGAAACTAGGATTCTGGCTTCATGTCTCCAGACAAGGATGATAGTGACCTGGCCAGAGTCCCCCCGTCATGACTTTGTAATGACATGCATTACCATGCTTTCAGGCAAGCCCTGGTGCAATGCACCATCTCACTCCAGTGAGAGCAATCCGTGTGGGGTGGGAGCCCTGTGAGAAGCAAAACCCAAATGGGGAAGTGAGTAAAGACAAGCCCCTACCTAGGACAAATCTGAGTAAAGATATGGAAATTTTTACTGATGAAACTTGAGTTTAGGATGATAGATGCCTGTTTCTAGTTTAAACCTGGGCATATTTGCCATACTGAATATAGCTGAGTTAAATTTAGATTGGCTTGAATGGATGCTTTAAAACTGAGCTAATTTACATCTAAAATGGAACAGATGTTTCAACATGTTTGGACATTTACCTAATGTGAGAGCCAGATTCCTTTGACACCAAAAAAGGGAAATTGTGGGAGTAGGGATGATCAGGAAGCTAATTTAGGTTGTGTGATGGCATTTCCATGTGAAACCCACCTGTTTTGTCTGAATTTTATTGTGAATTATTGAAGTTATTTCAACACAAAGTTTTATAGCCATATATTTGGGGCAGTAGAGAAGATGGAAGAAGAATCATGTTCAAAATGAAAGTTCAATGGTTCTCATGAAAAGTGAAATCTATGAACGTGGTGAAGGAGATAAGTCCCTCATTTAATCCATCAGTCTCCTTCTTATGAAATCTCATGTCATCTACACATGTATGTATTTAAGTATTTTATTGGGTTATGCAAGCCAAAACCCAGACTTCTAACATTCTCCTGAAGTCCATAGAATTACATTGGAGACAAATTTAGTCCACTGGACTTTGCTTCTGTGATTTCTATGTTATTTGACTACCTGAGTTAAAGCATGATTCATTAGCATGGTTAAATGGACAAGTCTTTCTGTGCATTTCAGGGGTATATTCTCCTCAGTCATTAAATGCACCTGTAACAAAAAATAGAACAGCCGGTTTCACATATGACACTGAACAGCCCAGGGATCACAGAGGTCATATCTTATGCCACCCTTATGATCCAGATTGCATAGAATTGTTTTTTCTCTGTAACAAACTGCTCTTGGATGTATTCTTGGCCACCAAATGCCCTACTAGAAACTGGAAAATATTGTGGGAAAGAGAACTGTTAATATGGAAATTCTATTTCAGAAAATGCCAACAACCCTCAGCAGATTTAGTGGGTTGTTCCTATGTTTTGGAATATTGTAAGCCATATGGACTTCTACTAACTTGGAAAACACTGGTAGAAGATAGGAGCATCTAGAATTCATATCAGTATCTTTGACATTAGAGCAATATTTCAGGCTTTTACAAATCTTGTGGTTATTGTATTAATTTGTAGTGCATATACATTTGATGTTAACAGGCATTCATGCTTAGCATTGCTTTGTATGATGTTTGTTTGCAATATTTTATTTCTGAGCTTCTACATTTTGCAGAGCGCCTAGGGTCTGGCCTTAAATTTCACAGAAATGAGCAGCGTCAATTTTACATTGTTTTGTGGTTTCCTTTGAACAAGATAGTGGTGGTGGGGGGATTAAATCAAGTGATCAAAAATAAACAAGTGCTTAAATGTTTTGCTGGATCTGATCCAGAATAATAAACCTGGAAGATGTGTATGTTTCACTAAGGATCAGTACAGAAAGTCCTATTTTAAATAATTTTAAAATGATCTTGGATTTTTTATTTTAAGACAAGATTCCTAGAACAGTTCATCTGTCCTGAATCATCTTTTAATGCACGCATACATGCAGTTTGGAAATGACACTCCTAGGGTTTATCCAGTGTGTTATTCCTGTGCTATTCAAATGGTGCCTCATATGGCCTTTATTTCACATTGCGTCTGTACCAAGCTGTGGTAGAAAGACAAGGCATGCCAAAATGAAAAATAAAGCTTAGATTGTGAATTGCTCACTCTTTCTATTGCCTTGCCCCAGTCAATGTTTATCTGAAGGCCCTTGTTAACACGTAAGTACACCAGGAATCAGTTTGCCTTTTCACACAATGATTGACAGAAGTGAAAGCCAGTTTAAGATATTTTGGGACAGTCAGATGCTGAATTATAGGATTTCAGATTGCAGGAGATGTTATTTAAATTACCAGCAAGATAGGTTAATCTTACTTAACTTGATAGAACCTGTGAGTTTGGGAGGGTTTTTTAAGTGTGAAAAATGTCGTAATAAGGAAAAAATATTCCTCAATAATGAGACATGTTAATGTGATTAAGAGTTTCTATTTAATTAGTTAAGGGCTCCATTCTGCAAGGAGCAGAGTAGCCTTGTTTAACCCAAAGACTGTGTATACTGAAGTGCACAATGAAATCTGGGAAGTCATTTTCACTGACTTCTGTGTTCCTGTTCGTAAGTTTACTTTTAAGTACATGGGTGATGAAATGTCTTTGTAGGTCAGGCCAAGTGCTTTGCCTTCTGAAAGGCAGAGCCCTCAGTACTATGAAAAGAGGGAGTGTATAGTGAGAGGCACCCTCATGCCCCAGACCATATTGCTATGTCACCCTGGTGCCAGCAGTTCTGCCAACGGTTGCTGAGCACAAAACTTGGCCGTGAGAGAACACACTTGAAACGGTAGAAGACTGTCTGCCTTTTGGCATACTATACTGGACTTAAACAGCAATTTAATTCAATATTTTGATCTTGGTGCTCTGAATTATATAAATAAGTCTCTACTATTTTTTGTATTTTAATAAACCTATTGACACAAAGGTACTGCTTGACTTAAGAGGAATGACTCCTGTGCTTAAATTTAGGCATAGCTTTAAAGTAACTGGTTGACTCTGGTTAGTTAATAGCTGCTGGCCAAAACAAAGCATTTTAATCCCAGATCCACTTTATAAAAAGTCTACATAATGAATATTATTGTGATGCTAACTAGTAATTGAACCTAACAATTTGTTTTTGTTCCACAGGGACACTATCTTTGGTAGACCCATGCACTATCAAATGAATCTAGCATACCATCTTGTATAACCTTTCATATGATAAACAAAGTTGGGTGTCATTCGTTAGCTAAATTTGCCCTTCTTACATTGTAGGTCAAGTGTTACATTTAAGCATTCAGTAAATAATGGTGTCCTTTGATAATCATATCAAAGATAAAGAAAGATTTTACACTGGTTTCCCTTGACCATGTTCTCGCAGAGATCATCATTGTGATGCTGAAATGTGTATATGTCAAGGATATAAGTTTATAGGGTATACGTCAAGCTTCACAAAATCCAGTTTCTTTAGGGAGCAAGGGAGGAAATCTTTTAGAGGCATTTTGCTCTTGGGCCAGCTTTGTGAAAAAGCTAGAACTGTTTAGTAGGACCTCAAATGCAAAGATGGTGTTTTATTTCACTTGTAAAGTTTATCAAACCAAAACATGTATTATATAGTTAAAAAAAAAAAAAAAAGGAGAGAGAGAGAGAGAGAGGGAGAGAGGGAGAGACATACCAGCAGGGTAAACATGTGAAATCATGTAACTTATTGGCACTGCTGAGGAAGATGCAAACCGGCAGCCAAAGCGCAGAGAGGATGGTCTAATAGATAAGCCACTGCATTAGAATTAGGACACTACTTTTTCCCTAGGCCACTGAGTTTCTGTGTCACAAATCTGTATTTTGCAAGAGCAAAGGCATAAATTGCCCCTGGTGGTTGTGTCCCAACAGCACACTTTTCTGTTGCACAGGTCCCTCAGGGCCTGACATTGCCCCTTGGATACTGGAAGAGCAGGTTCATTTATCCCACCCAGATGGGTAATTTCTCCTCTCCATACTTTTCAGGAGCGAAATATGTGGTAAACTGAACTAGTTCAACCACAACTTCCTCGTGAATTAGAGCCTCTGGCTTCTGTAGCCATTCCTCTGCAAATGTCTTAGAGGATTACACCAATGCACGCAGCATGGGGAACAAACAGGAAGAACTAGAGATCTGTGTGCGGTCGCAGGGCCATGATCTCATTGCCATTACAGAGACATGGTGGGATAGCTCGCATGGCTGGAGTGCTGTCATGGATGGCTATGTACTTTTTAGGAAAGACAGGCCAGGAAAGCGAGGTGGTGGAGTTGCTCTTTATGTGAGAGAGCAACTGGAATGTATGGAGCTGTGCCTAGGGGTGGATGAAGAGCGAGTCAAGAGCTTATGGGTAAGGATGAAAGGGCAGGCTAGCATGGGTGACACTGTTGTGGGTGTTTACTACAGGCCACCTGATCAGGATGAGGAAGTCGATGAGGCCTTCTACAGACAGCTGGAAGTAGCCTCACAATCACAGGCCCTGGTTCTCATGGGGGACTTCAACCACCCCGATATCTGCTGGAAAGACAACACAGCTAGGCACAAACAGTCCCGGAGGTTCCTGCAGAGCATTGGTGACAACTTCTTGACACAGGTGGTGGAGGAGCCAACAAGGAGAGGTGTGCTGCTGGACCTCGTACTAACAAACAAAGAAGGACTGGTGGAAGATGTGAAGGTCAGGGGCTGCCTTGGCTGCAGTGACCATGAGATGGTGGAGTTCAGGATCCTGCGAGGAGGAAGCAGGGCACCAAGTAGGATTGCAGCCCTGGAGTTTAGGAGAACAAACTTTGGCCTCTTCAGGGACCTACTTGGAGGAATCCCATGGGTGAGGGCCCTAGAAGGAAGGGGGATCCAAGAGAGCTGGTTAATATTCAAACATCACCTCCTCCAGGCTCAAGAGCGGTGCATCCCTATGAGTAGGAAGTCAAGCAAAGGAGGTAGGAGACCTGCATGGATGAGCAAGGAGCTCCTGGCAAAACTCAACCAGAAGAAGGAAGTATACAGAAAGTGGAAAGGGGGACAGGCCACTTGGGAGGAATACAGCAACGTTGTTAGAATATGCAGGGATGCGACGAGGAAGGCTAAGGCCCGTTTGGAATTAAATCTGGCTAGAGATGTCAAGGACAACAAGAAGGGCTTCTTCAAAGACATCAGTAGCAAGAGGAAGACTAGGGAAAATGTGGGGCCTTTGCTGAATGGGGTGGGTGCCCTGGTGACGAAGGATGCAGAGAAGGCAGAGTTACTGAATGCCTTCTTTGCTTCAGTCTTTACTGCTCAGGCCAGCCCTCAGGAACCCCAGACCCTGGAGGCAAGAGAGAAAGTCTGGAGAAAGGAAGACTTTCCCTTGGTGGAGGAGGAGTTGGTTAGAGAACATTTAAGCAAACTTGACACCCACAAATCCATGGGCCCBGATGGGATGCACCCACGAGTGCTGAGGGAGCTGGCAGATGTCATTGCTAAGCCACTCTCCATCATCTTTGAAAGGTCATGGAGAACAGGAGAGGTGCCTGAAGACTGGAAGAAAGCCAATGTCACCCCAGTCTTCAAAAAGGGCAAGAAGGAGGACCCAGGGAACTACAGGCCAGTCAGCCTCACCTGCATCCCTGGAAAGGTGATGGAGCAGCTCATCCTGGAGGCCATCTCCAAGCATGTGGAGGACAAGAAGGTGATGAGGAGTAGTCAGCATGGCTTCACCAAGGGGAAATCATGCCTAACCAATCTGATAGCCTTCTGTGATGGAATGACTGGCTGGGTAGATGAGGGGAGAGCAGTGGATGTTGTCTGCCTTGACTTCAGCAAGGCTTTTGACACTGTCTCCCATAACATCCTCATAGACAAGCTCAGGAAGTGTGGGCTAGATGAGTGGACAGTGAGGTGGATTGAGAAGTGGCTGAATGGCAGAGCTCAGAGAGTTGTGATCAGTGGCACAGAGTCTAGTTGGAGGCCTGTAGCTAGCGGTGTCCCCCAGGGGTCAGTACTGGGTCCAGTCTTGTTCAACTTCTTCATCAATGACCTGGATGAAGGGACAGAGTGCACCCTCAGCAAGTTTGCTGATGATCCCAAACTGGGAGGAGTGGCCGATACACCAGAGGGATGTGCTGCCATTCAGAGAGACCTGGACAGGCTGGAGAGGTGGGTGGAGAGGAACCTCATGAAGTTTAACAAAGGCAAGTGCAGGGTCCTGCACCTAGGGAGGAATAACCCCCGGCACCAGTACAGGTTGGGGGTTGACCTACTGGAAAGCAGCTCTGCCGAGAAGGACCTGGAAGTGCTGGTGGACACCAAGTTAAGCATGAGGCAGCAATGTGCCCTTGTGGCCAAGAAGGCCAATGGTATCCTGGGGTGCATCAGGAAGAGTGTTGCCAGCAGGTCGAGGGAGGTGATCCTCCCCCTCTACTCAGCCCTGGGGAGGCCMCATCTGGAGTACTGCGTCCAGTTCTGGGCTCCCCAGTACAAGAGGGATGTGGCACTACTGGAGCAAGTCCAGCGAAGGGCCACAAAGATGATTAGGGGACTGGAGCATCTCTCTTATGAGGAAAGGCTGAGAGAGCTGGGCCTGTTTAGCYTGGAGAAGAGAAGGCTGAGAGGAGATCTTATCAACGTGTACAACTATCTGAAGGGAGGGTGTCAAGAGGATGGGGCCAGACTCTTTTCAGTGGTGCCCAGCGACAGGACGCGAGGCAACGGGCACAAACTGAAACACAGACAGTTCCATCTGAACATGAGGAAAAACTTCTTCACTGTGAGGGTGACAGAGCACTGGAACAGGTTGCCCAGAGAGGTGGTGGAGTCTCCTTCTCTGGAGATATTCAAAACCCGCCTGGAYGCRATCCTGTGCAACGTGCTCTAGGTGACCCTGCTTGAGCAGGGGGGTTGGACTAGATGATCTCCAGAGGTGCCTTCCAACCTCAGCGATTCTGTGATTCTGTGATTCTGTGATTATCTTGGATTCAATATGCTGAACAAATTAACACCTACAAATAGGAATATACATTTCAGGTTTTAATTTGAACAGCCTTTTTGGGATGACAGTATGTGATTTGTTATAATCAGGCATGCTTTCCCTTGAAAGCTTGTTTTCATTTTTCTTTCCTTTTCTCTTTTTCTCTTTTTGTTTGTCCTGCAAACTGTTCTGTGTTGATGGGACACTATGAGTGTCTATATAACAAAGGATGAGAGAGAGACAGTGCCTGTGAAATCGAGCTGCAAACAGAATTGTCATTTCATATATCGGTGTAAAGCAACTTTTATTGGGGGACCTGAAAAGAGATGCAGATTATTACATATCWGCCTATCGTAAAGCTTTGATGCATCCTACTGAAGTCTTTGCTGCTGAAAACACTCAAGGTATTGGGCAAGATGGGCCCGAAATTGGATTAACTAGCACAATCCTATCATTGCTAGATCCTTGTAGACCAACCAGTTTTTGCCCAGCAATCATTCAGATGGGAACCACAGTTTATAAGAAAGCTATTCTTATTTGTGACTGTTCTTTTAAACTGAAAATAGGTGGAAGGTAATTGAAGATACCTGAAAACAGACTTAAGAATATGTTGAACTGCTTGCATGAAACAGGAAAACCCATACCAGGCATTACAGTTTTTTCAGGCTCATGGAAATGAAAGTTAGAATATTAAATAAAAATACAAGCTAAAATGCAGGTTTAAATGCAGGGTCACAGTGGTGAGAAGGAGCTTAGGAGAGGAAGGATGCTTAGGGAAAATCAGAGGTGAAATACATCTCACCACTCTCCTCCTCAAGTGGCCCAGACAACAGGAGAAGAAGCTGGTGGGCTGGTCTCACAGTTCCTTCCCCAAAAACCTCCTGCTGTTCTAATGTGAAGGGGAGGAGATGCTGGAGAACTGAGAATTCCACATTCCACTAAAAGGTTCCTTAAGAAAGGTATACGTGAGTGTTCAGTCTGTCTACTGGATAGTGATGCAAATAGTTTGAACACTGGACAGCTATTTTTATCTACTGTAATACAGCCTCAGAGGGAAAAGAACTGGATCCCACTTGTTTTACATGTGTAATTTCAATGATTCAGCCTAAAGGATTAATCATTAGAAACAGAAATATAGTATACCAGAAGAGGAAAAAAAAAAAAGAATTTCAGATTAGCTTTGCCAAATCTCCACTCTTTGGTTCATCAGTCCTGGTATCTTGCAACCAGTAGTCATCAAAGCTGCTCAGTCAGAGAAAAGCTGCAATCAAACTTTTTTCAAACACCTAGAAAGCTTTAGAATGAGGTACACACTGTTTTCACCTGCAGAAATCAGAATATAGCCAGAAGCATGAGATTAGCTGAGGCCTCTCCCGACTCCCTTATCTGTTAGCAATAAAATTGTTCCACTCCTTTTCATGTGCGCACAGAGGGTTTGAGTTGGCCTTTGACAGACAGGGAATCTGCTGGCCAGTTGCGCACTCTCCAAAGTAATACATCCTTACATTGGCTCCATATTTGCTGGCTATTAATTTCGAGCAGCCACTTCAGTCATATTATGGGACAGAGCCAGAAAGAAGAATGGTTTTCATTAAGCAGATCCATTGATTTTTAAGGCCAGTCATGATCATCTGCTTTGGCCTCTTGCACAACACAAGTGGCCAAATTTCAGTCCATTATTCTTGCATCACACTTCTTTTACCTGGTCTGAAATTGAACAAACTCCCTCCAACTCTGTCTTCTTTCCAGTCTAAACAGTCCTCAGTTTTGCAAGCCCCAGAAAACCTCTAGCCATCTTTGTTGTCCTTCACCAGAGCTGCTGCGAAAGCATTTGCAGAGGTCACGTTCTGCGGGTAGCCACACTGTCAAAACATCATCGGGAGAGATGTTAAACTCCCTGCACAACCTGCAGGCATGCTGGTCCACAAAATATTTTCTCTTTCCTTCTGACAAGAGTTATAAAAATCATTGCCTGCAGGAGCTGGAGAAAATAAAGAAAGGCAAGGTACTGGTAGAAATAATCCATGTTAATATGAGGCAGCAGCTAATTGATTCTGCTTTGGAGCTGAGCTGCGGGAAGGAGCCCTGTCTCTCGCCCTGCAAAAGCAGTTTATATTACAGTGGGAAAAGGCCTCCTTCCCTAGTGAGGCTGCAGACACTCGTCCTCCCTCCCTCCAGTGGCCTGTGGAGGATCTGGGCCCAGCTTAGGCTCTCTCTGTTGCTTACTGTCTGCTCGGGTTACCCTGACCCTGACCTGCTGACTCCACTGCTTGGGTGATCCCCTAAACCATTTCAATCACAGTGAGCTACCTTAAGAAGTTTTCACATTATGCTAATTTGGCTCATTTTGACTGAACCCAGACAGGGAGTGAGCACAGACACCCTCCTCCAGCAGATACAGAGGGGTGGAAAACTCCTGTAGCGAGGCAGCAGTGAGTGACAGGACATGGCATGGGGACAGCAGCCTCTTCATGCGGCATAACGCCATCCCAGTATCCAGCTGTCCATGCTGGGAGCAGTGTGGGACAGTGCTGGTGTGTTACAGCAGAAAATCCCCATTCAGTTCCAGTGCTGTGTGCACTCACGGGCAGGTATCTCATTCCCATGCACACTGCGAGGGCTTGTGCCGATGACCTCTACAAGCACACCCGTTGAAATCTGCATGGCAAGGCAAACCACATCTGAAGTTGGCCTTTTCTGAGAAGCAGTTGGCCATCTGGCTATTTGTGTTAATACTCAGTAGAGCCAGAAAACAGTTAAATAAAAGACCTATTGGGTTTCATAAGCCTGGAAAAAAGTTTGCTCTCGGCAAACCTAGTCATTGGCCATGTCCTTTGACTTCCTCCCTCGGCAGCTTCATAGTTGCTTGCCTGCATCCTTCCTTGACTTTGTTAATTTGCTACATGTTCTTCGATGTTCTGCCTGCATTACTTGTGGGATAATCCCTTCCTTATCTTCTGTCGAACCTCTTGTTGCTAACAACCCAGTCTGCTCCTTTCAAAGTCTTACATACTTCTGCCTACTTCTTTCCTAAGCTGTAAATCCACTTAATCTCTTTCCACAGTTTATACCTCAGAAACCCTGAATTCTTTCAAGTGTTCCAGCTGCTATTCTCTAAATCTCACCATAAAGAACTTGATCTCACACAATACAGGTATAGGAAAGGAAAAAATGCTAAGCAGCAAATGAATACCAAGGGAATCTAATATTTCATTAATGAGAGCTGCTGTACAGCTTCCAATTTGCTTCTGCCTCCTGGCAGGAATGAGGTCAAAACAAGGACATTTTTCATTCATGTACCTTACTTCAATGTGGAATACCTTCAAGCCCACAGTATTTCTCAGATGTTCTCATTTTCTGCTTCTCTGTTCTAAGTTTGTACTTTCTTTTTTTTCTTTTTTCTTTTTTAACTGCATAGTTGAATAAGGAAAAAGTCACACAAGGGTTTGAGGCATCTCTTTGCTTATGGCCTGAATATGAAACTCGTTAAATTGTCCACATTGGCTCATACAGAAGGGCCACACAATCAATTTGTTACCCGGTCACCGAGAACAGCCAATAGCAGATGCTTAGGGAAAATACGCAAGAAAAGGCACATGCAGTATGCACAGTATGTCCTTCTGGCTATCTGTAGTTTAGGGACTTCAAGAAAAATATTGGGGGTTTATCTCTGTTGTTGTATTTAATAGCCATTGATGGATCTTTTTCCATGTGTATAGAGAAATAATATTTCAACATCCAGAACTTAATCATTTTTAACTGGCTAACATCTTCCACATCTGAAGCACCTTGTGAAAGTGAGCTCCGTAGTTAAAGTATGCATTCCCTGACAAAGCACACCCTCCTGTTTCCCCTGAATAGTTGTGCCTGGTAACTTCAGTTGGTTTCTTTTTGTTTGTGTCCTATAAAAAGTAGTGAAAAACCCTTCTCTATTCACCTTCACARTGTTATAGGCTTCAGCTCTGTTTCCCCCAGCCATACATTTCCTAAGTTGAAGAACCTTAGTCCATTGAACTGCTCCGTGCAGGGAACCCCTTCCGTACCTTTCTCCATAGCTCATCCAGTTCTGAGAGGGGACGACCAAACCTGCAGGCAAAGCGTCAGGCACGGGGGCACGACACGCATACACAGGGGTGCAGGAATGTTATTCTGTCTTCCTTGGTGCTCCTTTCCCAATAATTGCCAAGCCTCTGTTTGCTCCATGACCTCTGCCTCAAATGAGATGATATTGTCTCTGAACTATCCACAAAGGCTTCATTCCCCAAGTCGTGATGGCATTCGGGTATGGGTGCTGGGGGTYGGTTTTCCCCATATGTGGTACTTTGCCTTTATTGATCATGAATTTTATGTGTCATCTTATCAAAGTACTTTGAGATTCTTTTGCAACTCTTTGCGATCCTTTTTCATTGTTATTACCTTGAATAATTTTGTATCATCAGTAAATTTTGCACCTCCATTCATCTCCCTTTCCTGAATCATCCGGCAATATTCTGAGCAAAACTAGTAATATCCTTCCATTGTGAAAACTGGCCTTATCATTTTGTTTCCTTGTACTGCATTTAGAAATAGTCCTTCAGGATTTGTCTCCCATAAACACGGGCTCTGCTTTGCAAAACCCTTAAACTTATTCAGAGTGAACACTGAGGTAAATAGCATACCCACATTTTTCTCCTACAGCCTGCATTACTGAAGTACTGCCACACACACAGGCTGGTAGAAGCTTTGCTTCTGGCATGTTATGCTCTTAGCCAATACATTTTCAAAATATTTGGCTTCCTGGTTATGGTTTTACAAATAACTTTTCAGGATTTATGCTGTATTTTCTTTGTTTGGACACAGTACACACCTTTTTTGGAAGGAATTTTTCTGTTTTTATAACAGCTTGGTTCACTTAATTGTTTAACTGTGCTGAGCTATTTCTATTTATTTTATTTGGTTGTTTATATATTTTAAGTCTCCAATCAGATAAGTTAAACATTCTCCATACCCCCTCTAGAGCATTTACCCTTATAACAATCATCCTTATTTTAATGCTCTCCTTTTAAAGCTATAAGTTACTATGGTAGAACCTTGGATCTTCCATTTCTACAAGAATATTGAGTTTGAAATGTTATAACCAATATAACAGAGTATCTTTGTGTATTTTGAACTAGCTCTGTTCAGCATTAAGTCAAGATTTTTTTTTCTCATGAATTATCAGACAAATTGCAAAAGAAACAGTCATCTAAAATGTAATCTCTGCACTGTGCTCCACTATGAAATTTATTCAGTCTAAATGAGGGTAGCTAAAGTCTTCCACTGTTACTGTCTTCTGCCTTTACAGCCCCTCTGATTTTGTTTAGAGGTCAGTGTTGACATCCTGGTCAAGTGGTTGATTGTGTATCTGAACCCTCTGTTCTTCCTGTTTGGGCAAGGAATTTCAGCACATCAGCTGAAGTAAGTACCACACAAACTGACTGTGGTACTCACTGAAACACTTAAGCATTCTCATCCACTGCGATATTTTATTTGAATTAAATTCTACATCTGTATATGCAGTGGGCTTTTTTTTCTCTAGATTTTGCCATAATAAAATATTCAACTGTACATTTATTCTTAACCATTGTCAACATACTACTCATTACAGGTCAGCAAAGGTGAGAGTTACCTGCAGCCACTGCATGAACAAATCCAGCTGAGACTCATGAGAGGCTCTTAGCCTCATTTCTTTCCCACATTTGAACTGGAAGGTATCAGCTCTCTTCTCATCCATTCCACAAACACCAGCCAAGGATTGCCAAAGTAGATATCAAAAAGTATTGAGTGTGTGCAATATGATTACTACCATASCATCATTTGGAAATAAGGTTAGATTATGTAGCAGATGGAGAGGGGAGGGGGAGATTTTATTTGGACCTTCTTTTCAAGGATGGGCTGCTTCCCACTGTGAAATGTAGTGGCTTAGGTTGGTGAAGGTAGAGCCTGCAGTGACTACTTTGCAGTGACTTTGGGAGTCTGCAGGTTAAATTACTGCCATGCTGTGTACACACTTAAAGGTAGCAGCAATCATTATATGAATGGAAGCAAGAACCCAGTTACTGGCTTCCCAAAAGAAAGCCACATCCCCTCTGTACCTACAGGAGCTGCTGCTTTTTGGCAAAGGTACAGATAGAAAAAACAATCCCAGAGAGGTGCTAAAAGCAAAGAATTGAAGAATTGATCATTATCACTGCTTCAGCTTGGGGAAAGGGATAAACACACTGTAGTAAGTGTCAGATTTCTACAACTGCTATTTCTCCCAGGGGGAAAAAAAAAAACAACAAAACTATTCACTCCTAACAACAAATTAGAGGTCAGGGGTGTGCCAGAGGATCAGCTACCAGTAGCAAACATGAAGAACAGATCTGGTACATTGGAGGGATCTTTCTGAACTAAAATAATTCTTTGAAATAATAGTAGTTAAGCACTATTGTGGCTGATGGAGATGCTCAAGTATTTTGGTTTCTGAACAGAAAAACAAAATGTCTTATACTTCCAGACAAATTCTATTCAGCCTGAAAGAGCCTGTCTGTCCTTGAAAAAGTGCTTGGTACTGGAGCTACTGCAGTATCACTCATTTTGCGTGCGGCATAAGCAGCCCCCCAGTGCTCATAATATTGCTGAAACTAACCCAGCTCAGGACTTGCCCAGTGCATCAGAGCTGCCATGTCGGTGAACAGGACATGATCCATGTAGTTCAGTGCCTCTGTGAGCAGCTGCTGACAGTTGCTTGAAYGCAAGAAAAAATCTTGGATAAACAAATATAGAACAAAGTGCCTAGAGAGAAAGTATATTCCTAATCCTGTCATCTGTAAACTGGTTTATGCCCTGCAGAAAGAGGGTTTGAGATCTTTCAAACTTTATTTTAATCCTATCTAATGTGACTATGAATATTCTCTTTGCAGGTCTTCACATATAATCATTTTTCCAGTCCTGCTCAGCTTCTGTAATGCTATCCTATTGTGATGAATTCCACAGGCTGTTTAGGGACTGCTAAAAAGCATTTCTTTGCATCTCACTTACTTTCGTTGCTTTGCATTTTGGCTAGTGCTTCCTGTTGTGACATGTTATATCGCCTATGACTAATGATATATGTTTCAACATCCCTGTTGTTGAAGAGGGACAAAATACAATAATGAGATTCCCATGCACTGCCAAGGCCTGATTTCACTCAGGAGCAAGACTAGCTGGCCTGATAGTGAAAAATATCTGCTTTAGAAGCCAGTAATCTTTTAATCTTTTTTCTTTCTTTTCTTTTYTYTYTTYTCTTTTCTTTTCTTTTCTTTTCTTTTCTTTTCTTTCTCATGTGTAGAAACCTCACAGAACATGTCTAAAGCATTTATTTAGAACAAAGTTTGTCTTGTCAGCAGTGGATATATTAAGCTTTGCTGTGATCCAGGTCAGCAAAAAAGAGGTCTCTCTACAGCTATTGTTAAATATGCATGTTGTATCATGACTGTGTGCCATTTGACTATGTGTAACAGTATTAGGCTGTTATGCATTATGGTCTTGATTCTCTTTCCTRCTTCTGGAATAAGGTCACCACTTTGCCAGGTCACTCCAGTGTGGAAGTAAAGCTCATTATATTTTTCTTTTTATTAAAAAAAAAGAAGGAATATCTGTGTCAGCTCCAAAATATTACTAAATTTGAATCTATGGTACAAAGAGATCTAGAGTAGAATTTGCTTGAATCTTCTCTGTTAACACAAGAGTCAGTTGTTTTTTCCCTTTTCAGTTGGTTCTTTATACTCTCCTTCCACACAGCATTTTTTCTTTTATATCTTTACTAGTACTGTTAAACAGGAGCCCTAGAAATGTCTGAAGTGTGACACACACTCAGACTCACAGTATTCTATTTTTAAAATGTAACTTTAAAAGTGTCAGATGTAAGTGTCCTGAGAAAGCTCCCATTTGTTATTTTGCAGAAACAACATCACACAGGACCAACCTTAGTATGGCCATGTCCAGGGATCTGAAGACACAGTTCATGCACATGTAACAATTATGCTGATCATTTGCTAACCCATCACCTCTCCATAAGTAAGAGCAACCTTGTGCTAATGCCTCTTGCTTATGAACAAAAGGAGGGATTTTTTTAACATGAAGGAACTTCCATGGCCCAGGAATGTGGAGGGGTTTTTTTGCTTTTGCTGTCAAGGTGGTAAGCCAACCAGGACTGAATTTGTTATTGTGGGCTAGAAACACCAGTGTTTAGATCACTTGTATTGTGGTGTGGTATGAAGCAGCCAAAGATCAGGACCTCTGTCTTCATTTATACTTCAGCAATCTAATTATATGTAGCAGAGAGCTGGAAAGGCAAACCTGCTTCAGTTTGGCAGGCTGATTTATAAGGTGGCATAAACACATAGAGCTGCTCTGAAACTGAAGATTACTTTGATTTGCTGCCCCAGTTCCATTAGTGTTATGTCACTTGAGAGTTATTTAGTTAGAGCTCCCTTTCATACACAGATGCGCTGTCAAAGCTCACTTCCCTGTGGCCTTTCATATTTCCATGGCTATGTGTGCGCTGGAAGACCCAGCTTGCGGCTCTCCCCTGCGGTGTCACCCACACTCTTGCTGGCAGAGCAGCTAGCCAGGACATCCCAGCCTGCTGCCGACTGTGGCACACTCTGCTTTCAGAGCACAGGTCAGCCTCCTGGGCTTGAGGTCACAGGTACCTCACATCCCTGAAAACCACCTTATTCTTTCAGACGGCTTCATCTGAATTTATGGACTACCTGAATTTATGGCAAGGAAAGCTGTGCTTTCAAACATAACATCTTCTCTTTATTTTATTTTTTTCTTCCATTTCAGTGTCTTGGCTGGTATTGAGTGAAATTTTCCCTGGTGGGATCAGAGGACGTGCCATGGCTTTGACCTCTAGCATGAACTGGGGTATTAATCTTCTCATCTCCTTGACATTTTTGACTGTAACTGGTAAGCCTTCTCTGTGCCATTCCAAGTTGATGTTCTCCTAGTGGGCATAACAAATCTTTCCAATAGAAATACAATTGCTAAAACTTCAGGCATCATGCCCCAGCAGCCAAATTCAGAGGTCTGTTTAGGTGCTGTTTGTTTGTGTAACTTTAATGTTTCCTCCAGATCCTCCTTATCCTAGTAATTTCAACTGTCCTATGGACCCTACAACAACACATCCATAAAGAGTACACAGGAAGCATAGTGGAGGAGAATGAGTATGTGGGGTCATAACCACTTTATATGTGCCCTGCTGTTTAAGGCAGCAACTCCACTTTTCCTGCACCACTGGCTGGGAATCTCTTCTTCCCTTTTGCACTGGCATGGTGTCGTCAGCCAGATCAGGGAATGGCCCTGGCTGAAAACTACTCTGTACACAAATTTTTTATTCAGTTTACCATGCAACTATGTAAGTGCTAATATTGGCACCACAGAAAAAGAAAAGAGTGTGTGGCTGGGTGTGGAGAGGACACGTTTCAGTGGCAGCCCACAAGGACACCAGCTGAAGCTAGTTGTGCAACTACAGTGCCAGGGCATTGCTCTATCAGAACACCTGGTGGATCAGCTCCACAGGCTGTGAACCTGCCTTTCAAAAATACTATTTCTTTAATGAGTTATAAATACATAATATTTAGGCTTTAGTCTCCCTCTGAAGTCAATGAAGTTCTACTCTAGATCAGATGGCAGCTTTTCTGATCAACATTTTTTTCTTCAGAAAAATATCATCCCATTAAAATCATTCCATTGTATAGGAAGGTCCTGACTTTGAGAAAATTTCATTTAGAGAAAAGTGTATTTGCAAGGTAAAAATTGTTCATGTTTTAATATGACAAAGTAGATTACCACATAACTAATTTTAATGCAATGATAAGCAAGGGAAAAGACTAAATGTCAACACTGAAATGCATTGATTGGAAATATTTTTTTCTAATTTTGTTTCACAAGAAGTTCTGCAAATTTTAATTTTCGGTCTTATTTGGAAGAAAATATGTACTGCAAATCAAAATGTAAGAGGGAAAAGAAATTCCAGGTTTCCCTTAACTCTACATTACTCTCCAACAGAGGCAGAGACAGGCAAGCAATTGTTAGAAGACCCACAAAGAGTTCAGAGGTGGATTTCATCCTGTTAGATGTGCTTTGAGATGGGTTATTTAAAATGAAGGTGACCTACGACTAAAATGTATTTCACACTGGTGTTCTTTCTTTTTCTTCTCCTTCTTCTTCTTCTTCTTGAAACATTGAGTTCTTTCTTGATTAAAAGTAAGAAAAAGATATCAGGTCAAATTCATTATGTCTACACTAGCACTTCAATTAGATCAAGAGTCCTCTTCAGAAGCAAGTCTTTCAATTGTCCCCATTCACTGCCCTTGGGTTTGCATCGTAGAGCAGTTCTGAACTGCACAAACTTTTGGACAAAACCAGTCCAGAAGATACACTCCAGGTGACTACTGCCCAGCTGCCAAAACTTGTTCAAGTCCTTGGACCAGAATAGAACTAGTCCTAAGGAAATGTCCCCCAAAGCAGGAAGTGTGGACATTAGGTTCTTAGCATCAACTGTTTCAGCTTATAGACCCTCTCCTATTGTGCAGCATTGCTTGTTAATGCATACACAGACATTATTTTGTTCTTGGTTACAAGGAATGCAAATCCACAGCAACTCTGTTGGCTTAGCTGGATCTAATTTGGATTTATGCAAGTGTAACTACAAGCAAATATGAGTTTTTCCTCTTCAGTGGAAAGGCTTAATTTGAAATTCTGTCTTCAAATAAGTATATGCTGATCTCACTGAAGCCAGCAGGACCTGTACTTAGGTATCTGATGTAGAAGATACTGGCTGGAATAGCAGCTTCAGCTTCAATTTTTGGCTCATGACACAATTGGCAAATGTCTCAACTTTCTGGCTCAGACTGAGCAGGGGAGAAGGCTATAGGATTGCAGTAGCCTGTCAGTTTTGTGCATATCCCACCCTCAGGCACATGCTGTGGCTGTAGTGTGTCTCCCTTCAGCCTGGGGGCATCATATGTCCCTGGACTGTAGTATCAAAAGAAAAATAATTCTTGGCTGGACCCATTAGGAGCTAAGTCTGATCCCCTTCCGGCACAGAACCCATGGCTTGCAGTGGAAATGCTGGGAACTGACAGGCTGAAAGGATTAACTGGAGACAACTAGAACAGTGTAAAAAATGCTTTTTTTTTTCCTATGAAAGAATTTACAACAAAACCAGACACGGGTGGAATTTTGAGGAGCTTGTGGCTCCCTGTGCCTTCGCACAAACCAGTAACAATTGGTTACTCACTGTTTTCATCCAAAGTGACAGCAAACATAATAAATCAATAGGCTTATGCTAAATGGGCTAATATGGACTCCTCAGTTTTCTTTCATAAGGACTATTAGAAAAAGCAAAAGCACCCTTCTTTTTCAAATTATAGCTAGGCACAAATAAGAGGGCCGAGAATAATAGCCTAACTTTCCTCTGATTGCTGCTGTGCATTAGAGACTGTACCTATAAAATATAGCTACATAAAAATTCTCRTAATATTTGAAAATAATAAATATGTTTTCTTCTTTTGTAGACCTTATTGGCTTGTCCTGGGTGTGTTTCATTTACACAATAATGAGCCTAGCATCCCTGGCTTTTGTTATTGTGTTTATACCAGAGACAAAAGGATGCTCTTTGGAGCAAATATCCATGGAACTAGCTAAACAGTAAGTACTGAATATGATTGCATCCCAGTGGTGCCAGAGGCACAAAATCTTTTAATGTCATATGCAAAAAAAAAAAAGCRATTTTTTTTTTTCCCCTGAAAGAACCAGACTCTCTCAAGGCTTCAGCCTGCAAGTGCTGATCTTGGTGGCCCAGCAAACATTAAGCTGGTAAGGACCAGACACAAAAGGGATGGTGGTTTTCTTTTATCAGCTTCACTGTGGTGAATATCAATAGTCAGGCCTGGCTGCCCCTGTGCTTGACTGATTTGTGTTCCCAGAGAGGAGGCAGAGCACACAAGTGACCTGAGCTCTCGTGTCTAGGGTGCTGTCTGCATTGGCCAGCACGCAGGAAGAGGGCAAGAGAGAAGATCTGCCTCAAATACTTCAAGGCTTTATGTAAATTTTTATAGTTCTTTTAGATGGGGATTTTTTAGTGTGTTTCCTGACTCTTGTGGCTCTGTAAGAGATCATACCCCCAAAAGGTTCTTCCAGCATATGTTTTGTGTCCCCACCTCATTAAATAAATATGGTGTGACAGCAGTGAGAGAGACAGACATATATGTTGGTGATGTGAATGGCCCTGGTCCCTCTTCCTTTAATATGGCCCATTCTGACTGTTTTTGTGTGACTTGACTCCATCTGTCCTTTCCCATCCCTCAGAAGCAGAGTGGTCCTTGGAATTACATATCTTCAATAAAAGTAGAACATCAGTTTGGAGAATAAAATTAAACAGTCCTCTGGTATATGCCGTGTACTCACAATCTCCAAATGCAGGTGTCATTGCCATAAATTAACTGGCAATTTTTATTAACAATGTGCTGTTGCCCCCTTCCTTTTCATTTGTTTCTGGCCATAAAAATACAGAAAAGACTAAGCAGGCCTGGTATGTAAAACACAGGACTCTTCTGATATGTTCAAAGAGTCACTCTGCACTAGCTGTTTGCCTTCTTGAATTGGTCTCACAAGTGTTCAGCATAAGGAATAAAAAGGATGAAGAAATCACAGGGAAAATAATCTGGTGACCAAATTTTCCTGGGGCTCAGGGGTGACAGCAGGGCTGCATTGCAGTGAGCAGGCACGCTGCTGCCAGCTACTGCCAAGTAGTATTCCCTGATTAATCAGCAAATTCTAACTTGAGCGGGCAGTGCAGCCTCTTTCACTCCGTCCCTGCCTGGCAACAAGACAAATTGCACCCAGAGAAGCAGGCTTGAAGACACAGGGAGAAATACTCGTACTAAGACACATACTTTTTGATAGTGAAGCCAATTAGCCTGGGAACAGCCTACTGTGATGGGTCATCCTGTATTTGGATTTTTTAGATTATCATAGAAGATTTTTCTAAAGGGTATGCTGCAACTCAGCCAGGCCTGAAGGAGTTTGTTTATGGGGTAGGAAAGAGTGATTTTTTCCACCACAGAAAGCCTGGAATTAATTCTGCTGCAGGAACAGAGGATTGCTGCACTTTCTGCCCTGGAGGTCTCTGATCTCCCTGGGAGCACAACAGGGTGATTACTGCTTAATAGGCTGAGAAATGCAGATTTCTGATGAAGCCGAAGGCTGGCTCTTCCTTTCCTTCCTCCTCTTGAAATAAATAAATAAATAAATAAATAATAACACACAAAGCCAAAGCATGGTTGCAGTGAGCTAAAGAACCTGAAGCCAGGATGGTGCCAGGGGCAGGGAAAGCTGTGGACAAATCTGCCATCTCGTGGGGAAAGGGAGAAGGCTGCAGGCAGGGGCTGGCATGCACCTCGGGCCACCGTGGGAATGCGGCTGATTTTGGTCTTCACCTCGCCAAACYGTGCAACTGTGCAACTGTACTGCCAGCTCCATATCTAGTGGGGAGAACACTCTGCCCAGTGTATTAAATGGCAAACGTTTTTTTCTCCTTCAGGAAATATGTGAAGACCCCCTTGTGCTGGGTGAGTCAGCGCAGAGAGAAACTGGTGCCAGTGGAACCTCCCCAGAGGGAGAAGGAACAGTTCTACTAGAGCCAAGGGCGGCCAAGGCAGCCTTCGCTGATGGACTGATGCAAAAAATGTTCAGTGATGCTCACACTTTGATGGGACACTCACTACCTTTATTATATACAAGATATTCCCTCTATCATTCTTTAGTAGAGCTTCTTCCAGGGGCGGTTTATGGCCAACATTAAACATCATTGTAGTTTATAACTTATTGGAACACTAGGCTCGGTCTATTTTAAGCCCGAATCTCTCACCTCCCCTGAATTTGCTCACCTCTTAAAAACAGGAGGTGAATGGAAACTGGAATTTTGTGCACAATTCTAATTACCCATATTCAAGACGAGTTCTTACGGGAACAGGTGCAAAGAACTACTGGGATGCCAAGGAGAATGAAAAGCCTGTCTCTTAGCAGGAGACTGGAAAAGAGAGGTCTGTTTAGCCTAGCAAAAAAGGGGCTGAAAGGGGTTAACAGCTCTCTGTTAAGACATTAGGGAAATCAACACCATGGAGAAAAAATAGATGACTATGGAAGATACAGGTTGATGTTAGTGCAGAACAACTGGGTATGAACCGTTTATGAATGAATTTAGGCTTGAGCTTAACAAGACTTGACAGAGAGTCTTATCCATCAGAACTTGAATAGTTATAACATAGAGCATGTTCAGTTTATAAAAGGAAATTTTACACGTGGCTTCCTGAGATGGCAAGGGCCAGGATTCAGTGACCTAGGTTATACTCCTAAGATATCAAACAGTAGAATTTTTTAATGTGGGAACTGTCACATCATCAACTATTTTAGACTGAGGGTAGCYGTACAGAAGAGGAGATAAGATTTCTTTGACTTTCCAGTCCAGCAAAGTTGGAAGCTGGAGCAACCAGAGTTGACTCCAAAATCATTTTATTTCTCATCACAGGCCACTTTGTCAAAAGACTTTGACTTTTGGATTCAGAAAGTAAGAATTGCATGGTACTGGACAGCACAAAGGGATTTCTGAAACAGTAATCACTGCAAATCATAAACTAAGTGACTCTAAGTGACTCTGGTTATTGCTTAGCAAATGCTTCCCGAATACTTAAGAAGCCTCTGCAAGGGGTTATCTATACCATTCCCTAAAAAGAACTTAGTCTATTTTTTCTAAAAGATGAATACATTTTGGTAATAGAGTGATCAGTAAATATTTTCTAGAAGATAAATAAATGACAAAAGAACCTACAAAACATTTTAAAAGCTTGCCGACTGTCTCAGAAGCCACACAGCGGCATTTCTTCCAGCATTTAATTGAGGAAGCAAGACTGACGCTGTCACCTGGAGTGCAGATACTACTTTGAACTAGATACGTGATCCCACTTTATTTGCTGTCTTATAGCATTAAAACCACCTGACTGTGTCCTGCACTAAAGGAACAGAAACAGGAACTTACTCATGTAGGCAAAGTTTTCACCAGATCAGATCAGTCCTGATCAGATCCTAAAATTGTCACACTTCTAGATACTGACATTGTAAAATTTGAAAAAGAACATTATTCATAAGATGAGCTTATTTTCAAAATCTGAGAAGAACCTAGTGAGGCTAAGGACATGATTTACCAGAAGTGACCAGAAATTTAGCTACCTCAGAGTGGGATCCTGCTGATCAGATGTGTACCACAACTTTCCTGTATCACAAGCTTTTAGGGAAGTAGTACCTAAGATCTGTTGGACTTCCCATATAAAGGTCAGGTAAGTGGTCATCACAATGCAGGACTTTTATCTATGCAGATCCTGTGTCATCTAAGACATGGGATACTCTGGACAAAACTCTTCCAGAGCTTTCCTTGTTTTAGATGACATGGGATTTGCGTCTTGCACCAAACTGCCAGGCAACTGGCTAGCTGGTTAGTTTATGGCTGCCTTATTTCTTTTGTCCTTATCCTAGTGCCATCAGTCCTCACAATAACCTCATAAGTGCCACAAGCCTGGGCCAGTTTCAAGAATGCTTATGACGGTGTACATAAGGGTCAGCAAGATACCTTTTTGGCATCCAAAAAATAGCAAGAATTAAGTAAAATCTATATATTTCTCTTCTGATATGGGTACATATGAGCCCTTTCAACATGTTGCATAAGAAGCAATGAGAGACCAAGCACATGCAGGACACACAGATGGCAGGGCTGTGCACCTGGGCTGTAGGCAACTCAGACTTAAGGCCTCACCAGAAGCAGAAAGCACAAGAGTCTTTTGTTCTCATTCCCTGAAGGATTAACCAAACTGCAGGGAATCTGGTGGATTGCCATCCCAAATTAAAATTCCACCCAGGATCTGAGATGCTTACCCCTTTTGATAGATTTTTTTTTTCTCAAAGCCCTCTGTGTGTTTGGTCTTGATTAATTTGAAATTTTCAGTGAAAATCGAAGACATGCTTAGAATTTTGTTTGAGCTCTACAGTTCTGATGTTGACCACAAGAGGACAGAAGAAATGATCCTTTTTGCCCCTCTGTAGGAGAGACCCCCTATAGCATTCCTCTTAGCATTCCCCTGACCTCACCAGAAACAGTTTACTCAACGCTGCAGCATCAGGAATTGGCAAGTATTCCTACAACTTCTAAAAACCACCAGAAAAAGGATGGAAAAAGCACTAGCGCTCAGCCACGGAAAAGTATCATGGCAGCAGGGAGGGGAAAAAGCTGGAGAGCTGAAGAATAGGAGGGTTTGGAGCAGTGGGAGAGAAGCTGTGGATGAGGAAGGCACATGGAAAAATGGGTGGCCTTTTGGCAAGAGGAGGTGAGGTCACAAATTGACTCTGGCAGTGGGGGGAAAGGGGCAGCTGTTTTCAGTGTAGATCTTTTATACAAATAAGGCTGAATTTTTTAACTGAAAATTTCACATATATCTTGGAGGTGTCAGCATTTCAAAAAACAGAAGGTGGCCCAAAACTTACAAGATTTGTGCTTAATTTTTTTAGTTTTGTAATGCTCCGTTCAGAATTCTGATTTTTGCACTCTTGGGATCAACTCAGTCTGTGACACACAGTCTGTTTGGGTTTTGTTTGTTTTTTTTTTAACTATAGTATGCCCAAGTGAAGAGTAGTTTTGAAAAATATCAATGCCTTATTGCTAGAGAAAACAACACATTCTATTACTGAAACTGAAAGAATAAAAAAATATGGGACACATTGTCAGTGCCATGCTTTGCCTGGTGTGTGCCAAGCCTGCTAAGCATTAGCTTAAGAAAAGCAAAGGATCCAATTCATTTTTCTCTTCTCAGTCACCAGTAAAGGGCTGCAGATAAGGTCTGCAAATATTGTAAAGGTTTTTTTTGATCAAAAGACACTCTTTTTTTACAAAATGAACATATTCCACTATCAGTTCTAGACAACATGTAAAATCTTCTTGTTAAAAAACAAGTTSGAACCCACCATTTTTCTGAATTTCTGCATGTTAGTACCTTTCTCAGTTTTTTAGCATCGATGTCTACAGAAGCCTCTACATCTGCTTCATGTTTATGCCAGAAGATGATTACCACAACTTCCAAAACAAATCTCTGTTGTTGAACAGTTAATAAAACCTGTACGCATTCTCACAATAATAAATTTGACTCAGAAAAATATCACAGAAATTGTCTCCCAACCTTACAGAGTTTGGATTCTATAGAGAACTCTTACAAACTTCCCTCATGACCAAATACTTTGTGCAGAAACAAGTAAAAACATCATCTTTCTGAAGAAGGCGTAGTTCCAATAGTGGTTTAACTACAGAGACCCTAATAGGTTCAGTTGCCTCCAAAAGGTGATGATACTTTAGTAATGACTCTTTTTACTCATTACAGTTCAGATTTAGTCCTAATTCTGCTGGTCTTTTACAGCAAAGCCTACACATCTGATGACACAGAGCTGGCACTAACAAACTCATTAACAATAAAAATACAGGGGGAAAAAAAGGACACATCTTACAAATCACATCCCAGGTCTCTGAAGCATTCCACAAAGATTTGTCCCAGATCTCACATTATTCGATATCTTCATTAGTAGACTGGATTACAGAACAGAACATGCTTATTAAACTTGCAGGCAATACCAAATTGGGAGAAACTGGATTAGAATTCAGAGAGCTTAGCAAATTGGTGAGAAGGGCCGAAAAAAGCAGGATACAATTCTGAAAGGGTAAGTGCAAATTTCTCTGGTTGTGCTGCCTAATTACAAATCAGAGAATGACAAAATGGAGCTAGAAACAGTTCTGCAGGAAAAGATCTAGTGGCTGTGACAACTTGCAAGCTAGATGTGAGTCATAGTTATCGTTCTACTGCAAAAAGGAACCCTTAGTGGGATGTGTAAATAGAACTGTTCTCTCTAAAGAATGTGAAATAAACCTTTCATTGCACTGCTAGTGCCACAGCTCAGCACTGTACAAAGTTTTGCATGTGATCCAACTGGGAAATCCAGAAACAAATGAACTGAACTCTAGAAAATGTAGCCAGTGAGAAGAAATGCTGACAGGTGTGTTTAATTCAGGGCACTGACACTCACACCAGAGGTGAAATGCTGGGTGCATGCTGGCTGGCTTGGGGGCCACAGGACCACTGCAGAAGCTGATAGCAGCCCAGGGCAAAGAGCCTTGGTGAGGGGGCAACAGAGCCCCACAGGAGGGAAAGAAACAAAACATCTAGCTTATGAAGACAGGCAGGGGGGGAAGGAATAAGCAGCAGCAGCAGCAGCAAGGCTTATTCCAGATACAAGTAGGGACCTATTGGTCTAGAGCAGTGATGAGAAACATATTGCTAACACTGCCAAATGATCCTAAAATTACCAGATATTGATCCTGCTCCAGTATCTTCCAGTTTAGATCACTGAAAGCAGGGGAAGAGGGGAAGAGGGGGACTACAGACGAGAAAGAGACTTTCCTATATTCAGCCACAGCTCTACTGAGTTTTTTTTTTTTAAAACAAGATTTAGTAGCATCATGACACTTTTAAAAAAAAAAAAAATCATAGAATTGTGTGTCAGAAGTGATCTCAGTAGGTCTGCAGGCCAACCTCCTGCTCAAAACAGAGTAAACTCTAAATTCAGACTAGGTTGTTCAGGGCTTCATTCAGTCAGGTCTTGGAAACCTCCAAGGACAGAAATTCCAGCACCTCTCTGGGCAACCTCTTCCACTGCCTGGTTATGCTCACAGGGAAATCTTTTCTTCTTTATAGGCTAAACATCAAAAAAATCCTTCTACTGAAACTGGCGATCAAATACGGGGATCTAGTGCAGAAGGGTATACATCCTTCATCATCAGAGGTTTTAAAGAATATTTATCACAAACAGTTTGAGGCTCCAGTGGAGCTAGAGGGATAAGTGAGCATACACTTTAAGGAAACTTTTAACTTTATTTTCTATTATTCTCTTTCTCAATACTACCTTGTATGCAAGTTTAGTTCTGTGCTTTTTGTCTCCTTTACACATTGTTACAAAAGGCCTCAACCAGAACTAAAGCTAGCATGGATCTAAGCAGCCCTTCATCAGAAACTGTTCCTACTTTAATTGCAGCTTATTTATTATCTTCCATTTTTGGTCTATCAGGCAGATTTCATACTATTTGACAGTGCTAAAACAAACCAACCAACCAACCCACCCAAAACAAACTAACAAAAAAAAAACCAAACAAAAAACCACACTTCTCTCCCTGGATAAATCTAGGGGGACACATATGCTTCACAAAAGCTCCACAATTTCACTGGTAGCACTCAAGTATTTTGCCATTTGTTCAAAAATAAAAAAAGGCAAGCCTAACCTAAGACACCTATTGTAGTTTTAATGGCCATTCATCAGTTTAGGTCTGCACTTTGTTCTTGGAAAATCCATTACTTTTTTTTTTTTTTTTTTTTAACTGTAATAATAGTACATTAGTGTTCCCAAATGCTGGTTTGTCCATTGCTCCCTATGACTTTTCATATAACTCTCATTAGTGTCAAGAGTGCCATAGTCATCTTCTACATAAATTGAAATGTTCATCCATACCAAGTATTCCTTTATGAGCTCTTTATCATGAGTTCTATGACTGTGGAACTCAACTTAGTATTTCACTGTTAGAAATCCTCTCTTTTCCTACCTTCGTTGATCGAAGAAGGACTTTTATGAGTTCATCACTTATGGCTCTTGGCAAGTTGTTGCTTTCTGTTGCTTCTTTCATTTGGTTCTGCAAGGTTTGATTGAACATTTCCCACATTATTCCTTCCTTTCCACAACTTCTGCATGAAGTCACGGGGGATGGCCCCAGCTTCTATACCATCCCCTCCAACAAATTAAATACATTATGCTGGTCATTCACTTCTTTAGAATATTCCACCATTAGTGACTTCCTATATTGTAACAGCTCATGGTTCACTATTGTCACGACCCTGTAAGACAGTATATTACCTGCAGCACATAAGAATAGTGTTACATTTCTCTTCAGTCAGATAGGGAAAAAAGACATACATACATTTATACATATTTATTGTATCTTTTTAAAAGTAGCATTTGCAGTTACTTTTAAGCATTCACCTCTTCTGCTTCAAATGTGCACGTACTGAGAGAAACAGATACTGGCTTCCAAGTCCAAGATTAATACCAATACATGCCAGAATTAAGCTTCATTGCTTGTTGGCAGTTCCTGTCAAGATAATATTATACAGTAACAACAGTGTAGAAAAGGACTGTGTTAATTCTTCAGCAATAAGCTGACCATAGCATGACCATACCATCTTCTCAGAGTTGAAGTATAACAACACTTTCCTGAACACTGAAGCTCACACAACTTTTTTTTTTTTTTTCCTTTTGCATCCAGTAGGTGGACGGGACAGTTGATTTTTCTACAGTAGCTTCTTTAGTTGATAAGAATTTTCCCATCATCTATAGGAAAACACTTGTTGTAGACCTTTATACTTAGAAATGTCTTCTCTTCATGTAACAGCAAGAAAATGCTTGAAACCTGGCATGTAGTTGAGAGAACTAGGAACAAACCAAATTTCATCTTCAGATAAACATACGTAACTACTATAGAATTCAATCTAACCCACACACAAAATTTTACACATACTACAAATAGAAACAGAAGGTATCAGCAAAAGACTATACTTACATTGTTTCAAATTAATTTGCAGCTATACAATTTTAACTGTAATAGAAAAAGGGAAAGGAATATAACAGAACAGGTAAGAAGAGAAATATTTTCCAAACTTTTATTTGTGCACATTCATCAGGTGAAAAAGATAACTTTTACAGCTTCTTTGGTGCCCAATATTCAACATACAAAAATGTAAAAGACCATTCACAAATAAAACACAAGCTCAAACTAAAAAAAAAAAAGTTTTAAAGGTAGTGCACATCGTGACAGCTTTGCTTATGAATACACAGAAATTACTGCAAAAATAAATAGAATGTCTTTTTAAAAGCAGCAATTTCATATCTTGTAAACTTCCGTTTTTACAATACAGCACTGTTAAAAATAAAATCCAAAAGGACTGGAGTTTATACTGTGGCCATGAACAAGTAAAAGAGTCTGTATTCCTCTGCTATAGTTGGTCCAGTTTTCCTTTTTGCTTTTAGTCCAATGTGCAGCAGTCTTTAAAGGTGCTTGGTTAGGGAACCTAACCATTAAGTGGCAAATTATAAAATTTATTTCCTGCTTTCAAACACGAATGGGTAAATCTGTTCCACAGCACTGGCAACAGCCTTTACGTTTGGCCCTGAGACATATTAAGAAAGAAAGAAAAAAAGCAGTAGGAAGAGAAAATCAGGGCATCAGTAAGTAAAACGATAACAGCAACTTATTATTTCTGACTACCACAACTTTATACTGTAGACAAAAATAATTTCTCCCACATTTCTCCCAATTCAGGAAAGTTTTC
The DNA here is from genome assembly GCF_003343035.1 of Apteryx rowi. Classification (NCBI taxonomy): domain Eukaryota; kingdom Metazoa; phylum Chordata; class Aves; order Apterygiformes; family Apterygidae; genus Apteryx; species Apteryx rowi. Next base: position 58,995 of record NW_020450319.1, on the reverse strand, counting down.
CTCTCATCACCTTTCTTATCTATAACAAAAAGACCCATTGAACCTGTAATATGTTCTGAAAATGGGTCAATGGCAGAACTACAAATAAATAATACTGTCATTTCACTTCATAACAACTTGCATTATTTTTGATTTACTGACTTTAACAGTCAGCCCAGACAAGAAAGCAGAGGATGAGCGACAGAGGTAAGGAAATACTTTTACTTCTGCTGTTCCTTTAGGAATTTGTATTACTCAAAGCCTAGCCACCTCTATCTCTTCTTTTACACAGCTAACAAAGAAAACCATTGCTAAATGATGATGGATTTAATCTAAGTATGTTTCAAGCAAAATATATGTTTGAAAATTATAGCCTATTACTTTATAGTCTGGATTTTGGAAATAGCTCTGCCACCAATCTCAGGGCAAAACCTGTAATCCAGGGAATGGCTGTTTTCTCAGATTGAAGCATCTGAAGGTTGTCTAACATGATCTATGAACATTTGGGGAAAGAAAAGGAAGAATGAACAAGCAGTGATTTCTAATGATACCAGACCATTTTCTATAGTGAACAATTAAGGCTGCAAATGACTGAGCAATAACATGCCAGAAGAAATTCATCCTGGATAGAAGTTTAGTGATGCAGATAAATCAAAACAGCAATTACTCACGTGCTTTAATGCCTGTGAAATCAGTTTCTTTTTACTTCGCTTTAGACTTCAAAAGTTTCTTTCAATTATAGAGATACATTCAAGAATGGCTTCCAAAAATCATAAATAACCTACTTATTGGTTATGTTTCATTTATGCATAAAGTTTGGGAAATGTTGTTTTAATCAGAATGTTTAGTCAGAAAAACAAAATGGAATGGAATAGGATTCTTCCTGCATTTTCAGACTTTGCAAGTGTTAAGCAATTAAACAAGCCTTGTGAAAGATACTCTGCCTAGAAATGTTTTCTGCTTTCTAGGCAGACACTTCATCTTCCTTCAAATTGTCTGCTATTGTAGAAATACAAAGTCTAGAGTAAGACTTCAGAAAGCAGCAGTATGAGTAGGCAAGTAAGTTTTGTGAAAATAATGCTACTCCCTCCCTGCAAAATTGAAGAGATGTAAAAACTAGAACATCATGGCAAGGAGCGTAAGAGAAGACACCCAAAAAAACAAAAAAACAAACACCCCCCCCCATTGCTTATTTTGAAGGAAGAAAAATTAACATTACTGATACTTCTCCTAACTTCTACCTATTAAACATCAGTTCTTTCTATTTTCTTTTCTCAGTAAAACAAATTTACTTTTAACTTGTCCCATTTTAAAAAATAGTTTCCTGTATTTGTATAGCATTTCTAGCCCTATATTTTGAAGAGAACTCTTTAAGTTAGTTACATGAAATGTACTAATATCTTCGAAATACAAAGAGTCAAAAGGAACCTCACATTAACACATTTGAGAGTGTTTCACGCTTGGGAGTACAGTCAGGTTGAGCACATGATTAAAAGCAAATTTTAAATGAAAAGCTTAAGGCTGGATATTTATTTCCTTAGAAGAAAGGCCTAGGCAAAACAGAAACTTCGAAAACCAAGAGATCTGAGGTATTTAAAATTCATTGGAACAAGTGAACTAGAAGGAGTAAATCTTTGGTGTTTGCCTTATTTGCCTTAATATTGGAAAGGATGATTTTGGAAATGTGAAAGTGATTTTTGTCCCATAGGTATAGTAACAAGAATCTCACTGAAAAGTTAAATCTCATTAGGAGGTTGATAGGATATGCTGAGAGTCTCAAGCTACTGCAGGAATCCTCAAGCTTCTAATTTATTTTTTAATTTAATTTCTCATTTTGGCTAGACCAGTTGTTCTGTTCAGAACAGATACCACAATCTCCAAATATTTTTTACCCCTATGATTTCAGATTTGCAAATTTTGGGGAGTTTGTCTTCTTAAAAAAAGTTCTTCTGATAACTCTGTGAGAAATGATCCCCATTAAGCCTAGTTATTCGTTAAGGAATTAAGATGTGAAAATAAAAATGCCTACACATGATTTCTGATACCAATATCTGAGCTCTAACAGCCATAAGACAGAATTCCAGTTAACCTGATACTGGCTTGTGTAAGCTTTTGCTTCTGTTTCTTTTTAACAGGTATTTTCCAAAACATCAGACTTTTCCTATCTGGAAAACTGTGCTGGACACCTCATAAGTAAACTTGGCAGAGAATGGAAAATGAAAATGAAGAGGAGAGAGGAGAAAATATGGCATGGTATCTCCATAAATTAGGCTAAGACACAGGACAATTGGGAAAAATCACTGATGCCTATGATCCAGGTGGTGGTTCTCTCACAATCAAGCGTTAACAGAAGACAGCACTCGTGAAGAACCGCAAATATTAGCCAGTTTTGGTTGTGACAAAATGCTACTGCTATATTATACATTTCCATTTATCTCCAGTTTAAAAGTATGCATTTATAACAGAGCTGGTGATGCTACATGCAGTGTTGCAGCATTACACAGATGAAAAACAGGCAGAAAATCCAAACGTTTACAATATTTAACTAAATAACAAATACCTTGCATTCTCAAGTAAAAAGTTTTATTCTACTCTTTGTTTTTATAAAAAATTGACTATGATCATTCTTACTGAAATAATCTCTTTTTTTGGCTACCAGTAATAACATATTCTCTACACTTTCCCTACAACTATTCAGGCACCTTCATTCAGAAAGAAATTAGATTCTAGTACTGAGAAACAAAATACCTCAAATGTATCTTTTGACTGTTTTGAAAGCCTTCCTTTCCTAAGATGACTGGTCCTAAAGTTAAATACTCCCGGCAAGTTAAATATTTATTTTTGACATCAAAATACCTGTAACTGTGATACTGCCTGTTGAAAAAATCTGTAAGGTAGCTCTGAGAGTTTTTATTCTGTAACACACTGCAGGATGAAGTTCTGGTTCATAACTAGAAAACAAAATAAAAGGTCAAAGGTAAATCTAGAACTAAAAAGAAAAACTTAAGAAATATACCAAGACTATAAATGCTTAAAAATCCTACCGTACCTCGCATGAGGTCTGTTATTCTTTGTAAATTCTGGCAATCTGATCTCAAAGGGCATGTTGCACACTGCTAAAACATTCACAACTTTAAAATCTGTGAAAATTACCTTTTCGAAAGAGAGGAAAAAAGAGACTTTAAAAATTCAGTTAAWAGAAAGGCAGATATATGGGATGCAAAAAACCATACATTTGAAGAGTTTATTTTGTTGATATTTCAAAATGAAAATCTGGTAATTGATGCATTTCTAATAGGAATCTAAATGGTACTTACTGGGCTCACGTTGTATAATAGCAGGATAAAGTAAGCAATAACTGTTGAACGAGGTATTTCACGGCTGCGTTATGTGGTTATAGTACAGTTTACATCAAAAATGAGACACAGGAATGATTCACATCTCTGTACTAAACACATCTGAATTGAAAATAAAGTAAATTAAATAGCTCCTGGGACATCAAAATAAGCAGGGAAAGAGCTTAGATTTCATTGTTACAAAAATTTTTTGATGTAATTTGGAAAAATGTCTTTAATGTCTTGTTGTGATACACCACTTTTACTACAGGTAAGAATAAGAAAGAAGATTAAAATTGTTTTGTTTCAATTATCCAGTGGTCAGTATGGAGAGCTGGTTTTCACCCCTCTGCTTTCTGAAACCAAGCCAAAACTATTGGCTTTCAGTTATTCTCTGCCCACAGCCATTTTGTGTGGCAGTAAAATTGCCAACAGACAATTCCAAGACAAACCAGAACAATAGTGAGAAGTCAGTGCTGCCAATATCACTGAAGAAATTTTTGTTCACTTTCTGAAAATGCCTAACCTTACAATGATCATTCCTTAGTCAAAACTTTTTAAAAAGTAAACGAGTGAAAGCAACTAATCCTTATAAAATGTAAACTATCAGTATAGCCTTCAAAATATGTTCCACCTAAACTGACAACTTTATAATAAAGTTGGAATTTGGTCCCTCTATCCTGGAAGCACTGCTCAACTCACTGCTTGYATCTTCCACTCCACAATGGGTTTAATGGGTACATTTGTAACAAGTGGCTGAATTCTGCTCTCAGTTTGCTATAAGGCAAAGGGGGTAGTAAGTCACCCTTACCTTTAGGTATTATAATCAAAGGTTTTTATTTTTCAAAAAGGACAGCCACCATGTCTACCTAATTGTCTGTTGGTAAACTTAAACTGTGTAAACAGCACAATGGGGTACCAAGAAGTTCTAAAATGACATGTTTTAGCACTCATTCAAGCTGCTGTCTTTCAACCCTTACTATCAAGTCCAAGCAAGTGGTGTCTTTGACTAGCAATGTCAACCCAAGCTCAGAAAAAGAGGAGTTTCATATCATTAGTATTTTATTTGGCYTATTTCCTGGTGCATAGTACATGAGCATTTTTCTTCCACTTAATTAAGAAGCTCAAACTTGCCCCAAACAAGACACACATATTTTTTATTCCACCAGAAACAGTGAGGGGAAATTGTGTTCAAATGACAGGTTTTGCTCTCCAGCACTTCTTCCAAATAAATCCTCAAGGTATTATAAATTCTATTTACCACATTTGCAGGTGGTTCATTTATGAAATGACTGTTGTTGTTCAAATAGCTAGTAAAGAAGCAGTATTCTGAACTGCCAAATGAAACTCAAATCCACAAAATGAAATAGCTTCTTTGACCAGTACCTGGAGAATGTATGCTGCTACAAAAGGAGCATCTGAGTGAAAACACACTGGCTGCTAAATTGTTATGCTACCTCCTCTCTGTTTCTTTCTGAAAAATTGACTAGCAGCATTACTTGAGTCATGAGAATCCTTTTTCGTTATGATTACCTGAAAACCTAGTTTCTGTAGACTACGAGCTAAACGTCTGGCACCAAATTTAGCTTCTTCTTCACTATAAAGAAGAAAGACAAAAGTCTAGTGTTACCAGAAGCACARTATGTATTTGTGTGCACACATAAGACAATAAACACTCAGACTACCCGATAAACACTCAGACTACCAAATGAAGCATTCAGTTATGTACAGTAATGCATGAACTATGTTCACAGGGACAGCCTTCATTTCATCCTACTGTACATATTACAGTATATTTTCCACTGTCTAGATATTCAAATAGCATCCCTTATGTCCTATTTAAAGAATATCTTATCACTCAGAACTCCAGCTTAAGTCAGTGGGAGCTGAAGTGGGAACTGTATTTTGATCATACATCATACTAAATACTGATTAAATACAAATATGATCACAGGGAATCTGAAGTTGGCTATCCTGAACCAATGGTCACTTTTCAACCTACTCTCCTTTAAAATAGGCTTGTTAACTTCCCTGGAGGATTAGAAAAGAAGGCAGCGTTTATGACACATTCATACCAGTAGGAAGCATCAAATAAGTTTAGAAAAAAGCTCCCAATGTGTAGTAACCAGTGTGCAGGGCCACAGAAAAAAAGACAAAACTGTATCATATAAATGCTAACATTGACTAGCCACCTTCCATTTTGAGGCAGAGATCATGTACAGAAAGTATGCAGATTTACCACTCTACCTTACCTTTACTCCACAGTGTGGACATATCTTATAGGAATTCAGCTATTAGAGTTTAGCAAGCCTCAGCTGGACGTATCTGAACTAAGAGTTTGCTTTTGTTTCTTCCCAGTCCCTCAACAGCATATAACTTGATTAAATTCAGGTAGATTTTCATGAAATAATAAAAGAGACACCCTTTCAGAATAGATCATCCCTTCCCAAGTTTCAAGTTCTGGCTAAAAAAACTGAATTCTTAAGAGTCCTCAAAAGAAAAATTCCAGAATTTTCTTCATAAAGTAGTAGTTTTCCCAGAAGGCTGAACTGTTGTTGCTCAAGATTTCAAGTTAGTTCAAGGTAGACACTTAGTACAGAACACTTCCACACTACTCAGCTTGGCAAGGATCTGTGTGTGACCCAGCATGAGGCAATCTTAACAGCGGCAAGTACAGCCTCTTGCTATCCTTTTCATTCGCTACATGACATTTTAAAATCCACAAGATCTTCAGCTATAGAAAGGCTCTTCATGAACTCACCTTGTGGCTCCTGTGCAAATAACTTTTCCTGAGGACCAAATTGTGGCCGTAATCCTAGGTTTCCTAAGCTTCATTAATACTTTCTAGAAAGAAAAGAGGGGAGGGAGGGAGAGGGGAGGGAGGGAGAGGGGAGGGAGAGAAAAAAGAAAATCAGTGTTAGTTCAATTTCATACTGAAAAAAACCTCACTGCTATACTAATAACACTTCCGTTAATTTTTGACAGCCTTGAACTGTTCTTCCATCACTTTCAGTAATTAAAAAAAAAAAAAAAAAATCAGTTGTGGAGAAGAGCAAAATAAATCTGCAATATTTTAGCCAGTGGTTCAGTGTTCATGTAACAGATTAAATGAAGATATTTTCCTCTGAATAAGAAGTTGAAAGCCATGAGCATTGTGCTGCCGACTCCTTTCCTGAAATGCTGTTATCTTGTTTATAAATAATTCTGATGCAGATCTGCCAGGCAAGAGACAAAGGTCAGGTGAGATTCATTCAGCTCACTCCTCCTTCACACACCTCTGCTGCTGGGTTACCTGTTACAGATTAGTTCTCACACAGAACTGCAATCTCCTCTCCTGCTCTGTGACCACATCAGACATGCAGGAGGGGGTATAACTTCGGGGGGCTTAAAAAGGCCTCCCAGAAGACACATGCCATAGCTGCAGTCTAGTCCTGTGGCTTCTCTCCCTTTGTATGACCTGACACAGCATTATCTCACAAGTTAGGAAAGAAGATTGTTGAGAGATCTGCCGATCCAAGTGCTAAAGCTTTCCCATATCTTTAGAGTATGTACCTTTGTATTGTTTTCCCTCTTTTCCCCTGTAGTAGGATATTTTCCGTTTGTCACCTTCATTTTTAACTGCAGTTGCTTTACCTCATTCCTTGATCTGGAATAAGTTTTTCCCCCTTTAGTGGATCTGAAATCTCTCTCTCTCTCTTTTTTTTCTTTATTTAAACCTAACCTCAAAATAAAATACATTCTGCTTAGTATTTATTTGCTTGTCATGTAAAAGTTGCTTTCATTCCAACACACTGGTATTCATGTATGACAAGATTAAACAATACCTTTTTCAAAATCATTTTCCCCCTTGTTAAAGGATGGTAACTGACTGAATTCAGCACATTCCTGTTTCTCAACTTGTAAGCACCTACATACATGCTGGCATCTGGATGTTATCAAAAATGCATTTTTTGGATATCGGAACATATTGTCCTGACAAACACATCAAATTTTGGGAGGCAAGATGGACCTGGAGATATAACAGGTATCATCGTATATCCAATATTCACCTCAGGAGTTGCACAGACCTAAACTAACAGCTTCTTGCAGTCTTCTGAGACACAGACCCCTCTGCCCTACTGTAGACTTAGTATATAATGACAGATGAAATGCCTAGCAAGACAGAAATACAAAAATAAAACCATTCTGTTCTCTATCCAAAGGCGCAAGAATGTTTAACTTAAGGACATTTGTAAAAATAGATATTTGAGATATATCGAATCTCTTACCCCAACATCACGCTTGTATATCACATTTGCTCCCTCTAATGCAATCTTCCTCAAGTTTAAATGACATCTTGTTCTAAAAACACACACTACGTTTGTGATTAAAATGTCCAATGCAACATCACTGTCTGCATCCATTGGGGTGATTTACAACTCAGTTTTCCCACCAGCACACCATGAAGATCACATCCTGAGAAGAAAAATGATAAAATTAAACACACCAGCAGAAAATTGCCTATTAATACTCTCATTGCATACATCAGTCCCTTAAATGAGACAAGGAGCAGAAGTGACTATATTCTGACTCATTTAAGTTAACTGGAGGGTGGGGGGTGTCTTGCATCCTGTATGACAGGAAATAGGAGGTTATTTGTTTAAAGCCATGTTGCCAGACTTAGGAGAAATAAAGTGTTTATATATAATAATTAGACTTACTGGTCAAATATGTTACAGATCTTATCCACTTTATTAGGATGCAATAAAGGTTACTAATGCTATTTCTGTAGCTCCAATGGATAATTTTTCCTCAACTCATTTGAGAATGTTGTTAGGCAAATCAAGAAAATGTATATCTCTCATTGTTTAGGTTGATAATTTTAAACAACTTGGCATTTGTGTTGGAATGGATGAGCCTTCTGAATAACTTTGAAACTAACACAGGTTACACAAACTGCAGCCTGTAGAAAGCCTGCCAAGACAGCTTAGCCGTCTTCATCCAACACTCTTGGCCTACCCCTCCCAATACGATGTGGGCCATACAAATTGCCCTGGTGGCAACAGCAACCTACACCAAGCCACAGGGACCTCTCATCCCCTTCTGCATTGCCCATAGGAACTATGTAGAATGAATGTACTGTGTATACATTATACTCATTCTGCACATACACAGTAAAATCAAATATTTTTGAGGATGAGCCTAAGTTACTGTGAAGGAACAGGATTGTTGCCCTGTGTATGCACACTAACCTTAAGGCAGTCAGCAACCGTTCAGTTTGCCTATGCACATTAAATGTGACACTCCTAGAAACACTTCAATCAGGGGAGGAGGACTTCGAGACCAGGAGTTGGGCTACCAGCTGCAGCCCATCCTGAGACTGTCTGACATCACTTCTGTAAGCATGTCAAAGACAAGAGAGTTGACATTTCAAATACTTTACCTGAGATTTATCTGAGGAGAGAAGAAGAGGGGAAAAAAAGTGGAGGAATATTGGTATATAGTAAAAAGGACCTATATCAACATATTGCAGTTTATTAAGAATTTTTTCTTTGCAGAAGAATGTAAAAACCTTAGCTCTATGCCAAGAGAATACTTTTAAATAGAGTTATTTGCTGTCAAATAAGTGCATTTGACAAGTAGCTTAAGCAGAGCACAAGCTAGGAAATAGAAACAACAACATCTTAGACTGCTCTTCATCCATTCATCTGCAATTTTAATAATATTTCATCCAAAATGAACACAACAGAAATCAAAGAGCAAAATCAAAGAAGAAGAGTCAGATATATGAAATTCTCTACATGGTCACTGCCATGAAAGAAAAGAGAGTATGCATCAAGAATATATGCATTATAGTCTGTTATATATCTCACTTTGGAACATTTTGGCCTTGTATTATTTGTCAGAAATCTGCAAGGTACAAAGTTAACAATGTTGTTATCATTATTTCTATCTGACTATTTTAATACTGACTTCCTATAGCTCATGCCATAGCTTGTAATCAAGAATTCGCTCAAGGTGCATCTTTGACGATAACTGAATGACAGAATTGCAACAATTAAAATATAGAAGTGATAATCCACCATGCAGATGTGCTTTATGTATGGGATCAACTGCTGTAAAGTCAACTGCTGTAAAGGCTGTCTATTTTACTCTGTAGCTGGATCCCTGCCTAAAGAATTATTCCACAGTACTTTGCTTGTCCCATAAAAGAAAGGGGAGACAGGTGATAACAGAGAAAAGAGATAAAATATAAAATCAAAGGTCACGTTGCAGGTGCATGGTGGTAATATTAGGGAGGCAAAGGAGCAAAAAAGAAGAGAACAAACACTAGCTAATTAGTAGTCCAGATTTTTTTTTTCTTTAAACCAAAAATTGCATGTATCCTCAAACTTCGAAATTACTTATCCCATCTGGTTTTGATGGACTGCTACAGATTGGGTTAACAATTTATGGCACTGGATCCAAAGATAGCACATGTGCAGATTTTGAATGGCATGCAGGCAGCGCCAGCACTGAGCAAGGAGCTAGAACCCACGGCATCTTGAGAGAGGCATTTGTTTTCAGCCCTGGCTCCAACTCTTGGCTTCCGCTGAGTTCACTTACCGGAACCCAGGAACAATTCTCTTATAAGAAAACAAGATACCTCCAATCAGCAGTATCTCCCACTTTTCACTAAATTTCTACTGGCATACTTAATCTCTACGTTCTGAAAGAAGAGTACCAATCATGCACAATACCCTTGAAAGGCTACTAACCTCTAAGTAAACTATAATACTGTATTACAATGTCCCCATAAAATACTGATATATTGTCTTAAATGGATGCTGGGAGAGAAGTCACATGGTCTTTCATGTCAGAGGAAAAGGTGGTTAAAATAGAGGAAAATTACATTTTTGAAAGGATAAGATCTACCATTAAGACCTAAAAGAAAAAAAAAAATCAGAACACTAATATGCTGTAGAACTGTCAGTCAGGATGTTTTCATCAAACCTAGTACATGTTGGTTAGAAATACAACTTACTTGCATAGATTTTAATAGGAGAAAAATTATATTACTGTAATGTACCCTCATTTTCATTAACCACATTCTGAAAGTCCAAAGGACAAACAGATATTTAGGCAGGAGCTTTTTTATTTAAAATGTAATTTTAGCTATAAGTAATACACTAGACTGTTTTGTGACATTAAGTTAAAAAGGGACACAATTTGTTATAGAAGCAGTATTTGAATATAATGTAAAATACTCTGAAAGGTACCTTTATTCTACTATAATGTTATCTGATCTAACAGAGGCATTTCATTATCTGATATTTCACCCAAATGTTGAACACTTCAAATATTCATTACTAAATTTTTCTCATTTGTATTGAGAAAACACTTATTTTGCTGCTGCAAATACTATCAATGATCATTAAGAATATGAATATGTGTCAAAATTTCAAATCCAATATGCTCATTCCTATTTAGTAACACAAACATAATGATAACCTCTTTCAATGCACAGTTCAGTAATACTGGGTAAAACAAAATGGTTCTGTATTGGGAGGTGAAAAAATTGACTTAGACACTACTTTCCAAACACTGAGTGAACTTAATCTCTTACAACTCATACCTTAGATGTTCATTTTAATGTCACAAGCTGTACTGACAACAAAGGAAAGATTCTAGGGAAAAGAAACATTGCTGCCTTTCTTTAGGAGGTCTCAGAGAAATCCAGATTCACAGGAACCACTTCAACAGAAGTGTGGAAGTTAACTGATTAAAAAAAAAGAAGAAAAAAACCCCCCACACACGCACCATATAAAAATATCTGAAGAACATGTTTATAAAAAGAGTGTAACAATTTTTAAGATATTCTTCGTTATATATATCTCAAGTACACGACCAACTCGAATAAAGGAGTCCTAGCCAACATCCTGATATTCCTCTCTCCCAACTTTCCCTTCTCATCTGTGGTTACTGATGCACCCTATGGTCCCCCTGCTGTGTAGCCCTGAGTCAATATGTTATTTCCGAAAACTTGAATTTCTGCACTTCTGTTTCCTGTCTCTAAAACGGGGAAAGAACTGTCTCCATGCTTTTACCAAGCCATTTTGATATCAAGCTGTAAGGCTGTTGCCGTACATATCTGCCTGTAATTATGCCATAGTTGAGCAGTTACACTTGTAGGACAGAGTAGAAGCTGAACATCAGGTTCTTTCCAGTTCTGGATTTGTCAAATTTCTAAGCTGTTATTACTAGGCTCAACTTATGTTTTGTTGGTTGATTTTGCTCAAAGGTTTTCTTATCCGAGTCTCAGAAGTGTGGCAGCTTAAATCTCATTTTCAAAAGCATGTTTTCAGCTATTAACAATAGACCAAAATAGAAAGTAAAATCATTTACTTTTCCATATGTGGAACATTTATTAAGCTTCATTCAGCTTTCTCCAGACCAAGAAACTAGCTAACTTAGATTTCAAGTTCTCATACATCAGCATAACACACTCTACCCATACAGAGAAAAGCTTAAACACATCTTTTAAAAAGTTTCTATTATAAATTTCCTTGGTGAAATAAAATAATGCTTGTTCTCTATACAAAACAGATTTTAGGGATACTGCCAGAGCAGTAGCCCAAGAAAAAGAAGAAAGAAAATAACTAGACAGGTGAAGTGGGGTAAGGAACATAAAAACAACAACAAAATCTAATCTCAAGGATATTTGACTCTGAAAATAACATATTCGACACTGAAACTAGAAAACTTCCCACATCAAAATAAGAAATACTTTGAAGGAAGGGGTGAATACTTAAGTTCTTAAAACAAAGCATTACCCATATCTCCCCAATTAGGACCAAGGCCATCCTATTTTAGATACTGTATAAACACACATGAAGACACACACCCTGCACTGAAATCTTACAATCTAAAAAAAGACAGCTCTTTCCGTCTTCCAAAAAAATTCCAAACCAAACTAACAACACCATCATCATCAAAGAGAGAGGAAAGGCACTTGGGATGGAGTACATAAACACAGTATTATTTTAAGCCTTTGACTACCTTTGATCTGTGAAACTCTGAGCAGTAAAGGTCGACAGAGAGTATCTAACAATGGTTACGTTAATGTCAGAAGAGTTTAACAAACCCTTCTTTCCCGCACAGTATCAGCATAAGCACCTTCTGCTAGTTATTTTTAACATTGCTCCAAAGCAGTTCACCAACTGACCCCACAAACTGTTCCAACAACCCAACTGAAGGGATAGCTGTCACTATTGCTCAAACTACAGCTTGAAAAGCGTTTTTGAAGAATTTAACAGAAACCTCTGCATTAGAGCAGAGAACACACAAAATAAAAAACAGGAATGAGGAAAGAGTGGATTTCATCCTCTTATTTCAGGTAAATTTCTAAGATTGGTGTTCTGTCCATCAGGAAACAGGTCCCTCCCATGAAACTCTAGAGGTGACAGATCTCCAGTCTGCTTGTATTCCTGTATCCTATAGAGCCATGGTGGTAGGTGGATGATTTCCAAGAACTGAAGGCAACATAGCTACAATCYGTCTAGAAAATCCTCTGACCCAAACAGCTTTCTAAATAACCACCACAGAGCTAGAGGTTCATGCTTTTATTTTTTGTCATCTCCAGTGGCAAGTTACATTTTCCCTAAAGCTAAAGGCTATTGTGAAGCTAATATTCTCACCTTTCAAGACTTACACAGTCATATGACTATTTCCTACTGAATGCAAACAGAGCATCTTCTGGAGAAAACTTCCAAATACACATAAAATGCCAAAATAGAGACTTGTTCAATTAGACCAGTAAACAGAATGATGATACCAGCTACACCATGAGCAAGTAGGACACAAATGCCCAATCCTGCTGCCAAATCTCTTGGATAAGTCTACTATGTCCCCACAGAACCAGGGTCTTCCAACACAAATCCAGTTGCAGGACTAGAGCCAAACAGCTTATCGAACAAGGCCAGGAAGCCTACTTTTAGATAATAATTCATAACACGCCATCTTCCTCAAATCTATCTCATCAGAAAAACCTGTTCACATCCTAGGTCTGAATGACTTGCATCCAATTTTGTGCCATCTCTCCCTTATAACATCAAGTAACAACCTAATGCTAGGCACTAGGAAACAATCCTTTATGTCTTTATGATACATGAAAAACTACCATATATATGATAAAAGTCTGATCCAACAGGTTAGGTAGCTGTTCCAAACTGATCAAAGACTATTAAAAAAAAAGTTTTGTTGTTACAAAATATTTTAATGCCAGTTAAGTCTCATCTCCCTCTCAATGAAGCATTTACCATTTTAATGTTGCAGTTCAAGAAACAGAAGTATTCTTTCTATTCATACAGTTATGAACCTCACTTAAAGTCCTTCATTTACTAGCCCAACGTCACAACATTCAGGTTTGCAAAGCTCTTCCTTTTTTTTTTTTTTTAACTTAAATCCCAGCCAAAAAACTTATGAAATGTTAAGAGAAACAAAACATAGCCATAAGGCCTAGCCAGTCTGACAGCTGCCACTTCCCAATTTTGGATTATTTACCCACTTAGTTACCCGAACTAGAGTGTATTTTCGCAACATTTAACAAGGCTATTAAAAAGCCCTAATCCATCTAATAGATTATTTTGGAGACTTACATAATCACTTTTTTCGTGAGCAAGCCCTTGCCCTTTTGAGAAGCCTCTACCGGTTGCCAGGAAACGGGTCGTTTCCCATGGAGGATGCTCCGATCGTTCTCCTTCCTCCTCTTTCCTCTTCCCTTCCCCCGGCACGGAAACTCGAGCCACAAACCAGTATCACCCCCTCTGCCACCCCGGCGCAAAGCAGAACGGAACCGCGGACGAAACCCGACACGGCCACGGCGAGGAGGAGAAAGGCCACGCGCTGCCTCCCTCACCTCAGCCGGGAA
>NW_020450319.1:0-44536 GCF_003343035.1 Apteryx rowi | reverse complement strand
GGTGGGGGGCGAGGGGCCGGTTGCTACGGGCCCCGTCGCTCGCGCCCTTTGTTGTTCCGGGTCCTGGGCCGAGTCCCTGCGACAATAAACATCCCCCAGCGCCGCGGGCATAGACTCCGCGCCGGCTAGAGCGGCCGCCGGAAGTCTTGGCAGCGGGCGGGGAGGAAGGGGGCTGCGCTAGCAGCGCATTTCCGCTTTCGTCTGCGCCCCTTCTCTGGGAGGCGGGGCGGGCGCTCCCCAGGCCGAAGCGCCGCCCCGGGCGGTTAACGGGCGCCGCGACGGGCGGCCCCGGGCGGCCCCTCCTGGCCCGGGGGCGGTTACTGTGCCCTCCCGTCCCGGTCCCGTGTCCCCGCGCGGCTGCGGCCTGGTTTTCCGTCGGCGCTGGCCGAGCCCCGGGATCCCGAGTGCGGCGAGGTCCTGTGTTTGCGGGGCGTTTATCCGTTACTGCCTAACGGGCCTGGTCGTGGAAAGCCCTGGAGGAGCAGCGCTGTTTCAAAGTTCTCCAGAAAACGTCGGTAGAGGCCAGGCTGCAGGCCTCTTGTCTGGTTTTCTGCTCTCTGGTGCCAGCACTTGCACGGTGAAGTGGTTCTGTGGTTGTGTGCAAGGAGGGCTGGTCTTGGTAAGCTTTGGCAGCCCGTGTATATATGTGCTGTCAGTGCATCCACAGTCTTGGTTTTAGGGCCCACTGATGTGGGCCTGATCATATCCCTGTTGTTTGAGGTAGCTCCTTCTCAGACAAACTGGCAGGAGCAGCTTTGCAGATCAGATGGTGCAAACTCTGCTGTGGTGCCCTGTGTTTCTGTGAGGCTACTCACTCTCAGACCTCTAGTTTGTTGCTCAGGCCTCACTTGCTGCATTACTGCTGCCCACACACTCTGACCAGACCAAATTGTCAGTGCTAGTCTTGACACAGTTCAGTAACCTTTAGTTAGGACTCACTGCAACAACACGCTGCCACTACTGCTGTTACATGCATGCATGTAGCACTGCAACAGGATTCTGGTTGGTGCATTTTCTCATAAATGCTTTAAAGATTTTTCAATTTRAAGCAACATGGTTTAGTACCAGAGGGATGACAGTAATAAACTGTAGTATAATCCCATGGCGTGTGAACAGGTTACTGAACCCAAGCGAAACAAAGCTTTGAGCCAGTGGCCAAATATTCTTGAGGCTGCCCCTGAGGACTGTGTGGCCCTCAGCACTTTGCTGTGTTTTTAGTGTCAAAATGACTTTAAAGTGCTTCTTTGCAGTCTACTAGTATGCAGTTTATTTAATCATTGTAAAGTAGCACCTGGTGCATGCTTTGAGGAGAGACAGGAGGGGACATGAGGACACAATGAGGACAGCTGGGATGGCATTGGTTCTCTCTGTTCAGGGCAGTCCTCCAAATCTGGCATCGTCCCATCTGTGCTGTCTCCAGGGAATGGAGCCTGCAACAAACTCTTCTTGGCCATGTTTACATTTTCTTTTGGAAGAGCTGTTTGTTGTGCTTCAGCTGAGAATGCAGGAACAAGAGTGTGGGTGCATTGTGGCCAACTAGGGACCCAGCACCCAGAATGAAGAATGAAATGGAGTTGTCAGGTCAACTTTAGGTTTATAAAGGCACACCACTCGTTATGTAAAAGTTGTGTGTATATATATATCTCTACAGAGCAAAGTATTCATGGGCTTGACAGTTTTCTGCAGTTGAGATTCTGTAATTATGTTCTTTCCATTTGTGAAGTGATAGTAGAATAGCTTTAATTAGGGCAGAGAGAACAGCATGAAGCTTAATTTTGAAGGCTCTGTCTTTAGAATTGGGATGTTTTCCTCTGCTACATTAAATTTAATCCTTGAAATGCATTAGTAAGTTCGTGTATCAAGAATAATTATTTCAGATTCCTGCTTCAAATCAGCTAAGCACATATGAGTGACAGTATTGCTTTTTAATGTGGTTTTTACTTTTCTGTTAATAGGCTGGGCTCATACCAATGTGCAGCAGGGCTGCCACCCTGTGGCTTGTTACAGAACAGAACCATTTCACTTAGGTGGAGATGCTAAAATGAGGTTAGCTTTTGAAAACAAGAATTCTGAATTTAGAGCAATTGTTCCCACAGTTCACTAACCCTGCCCAGGATCTCCAGCAATTTTATGGAATGTATTAAGACTGTTTTAGTTCTTTATGATCTTCAGCCTAAAGGGTCTGAGGCATTGCAATTTGCACTGCTACTGCGGGGTAGATTGTTATGATATCTTCTCCTTGACAGTACTTTTGGGATGCTATATAGCTGTATCGCAAGAGATGCTGACTTTTGTTTTCAAGAGGGAAGGTTATCTTTTTCTGAATAGCATAGACAAGTTATGAAGAAAAGCTCTGTAAACTCTGGTTTTCCTTGAGCTCTGACTGGGCTGCTCTTTTTTAGCATAATCATAAATACATACATAAATTTGGCACAAAATGTCTCCTAGCAAATATACATCCATTGAACATCTCCACAAACCTGCTCTTACTTTTTCAGGAAATAACTTTTTCTAGCACATGTTCCAGAGAAATGCATAATCACCACTGGACACTAGGAAAATATTTTTTTAATGATGAAGAAACAAACCCTTACCATTTCAAGTTTTCGGCTGCTTTGTCTACTGAGGTTTCCTCGTTTGGACTAGGACATGTTTTCAAGATTGCGTCTCCGAATATATGTTTGCAAATATGCATACACATGCAAATAATTATCACATTAATATGGAATGCAAATGGGGTTATTGGGCAGCTATCTAATTTTGTATGTAAGTTCAACAGTTGTGCATGTGATTTTATTTCACATCTATACA
The DNA here is from genome assembly GCF_003343035.1 of Apteryx rowi. NCBI lineage: Eukaryota > Metazoa > Chordata > Aves > Apterygiformes > Apterygidae > Apteryx > Apteryx rowi. The sequence goes on along the minus strand of NW_020450319.1, from coordinate 41,725 downwards.
GTTACAAAGCTCATCATTAACTTTAAATGTCGCCAGTGCTCCCAAGCTCTGTAAGAGTAATCCCAGGCTATGTCACCATTACCTGACTGAACTTATGTTCTCCCCCTCCTGGTCTCCATCCCTCCTTGCAACTCTCTAAGTTGGCTCCACGGCTTCCTCCGCCAGCGTGAAGTTAGTGCTTTCCCATCTGCAGGAACTGTGTCCTCATTTTCCTCTTTCTATTGCATATTCTGTCTTCTCAGATGCTACACTGAAATCAGACAGGGAAGGCATGGATACCGTGTCTGACTTTGTCCCTGCCTTGTTGTGTGATTTTGAACCATTTCATCCTTTGTTTCTCAATCTGTTGTTCAGAAAGTAAAGAGGAGATGGGGGGAGGGACTGCTTATTGTGCTTGAACATTCTGCGGAATCGAATCCTGGCCTGCTCGGGACCTTCAGTATTTATGTAGTAAAAATAAGGATTTGAACTTTAAATAGATTGAACTTTAGGACACTGCATATATTTTTGTGTTACAATTCCAGCAATGAGAGTGAATGAAGATGCAGTTTCGTGATGCAGTTATTCAGATCTAACCACAACCTTCTGTCAGAAAAATCACTCATCTTACTGAAACAAATGCTTGATTATCTGGATTTTTTTGTTTTTGCAGGGTTCATTTTCAATCAGATAAGCTTGCCATAAAATCTCAAGATCCAGTGTAAAGTAGGCTGTGGGAAAATGTAGGCAGGGAGAAGAGAACCAAACAGCCCCTTGAGGCAGCCTGCAGTGAAGGCTGGATTAAGAGTATTGTACAACTGCATTTTACATACTGTGGGCTCTGTGTGGAAGAGTGATATATTTTATAATATTTTATATTTGAAGAAAAGGCACCTAGGAGCAGTCCATATCCTGGAAATTCCATAGAAATGAACTTTGGCAGAATGATCATCAGCAACGTGCATATGATATTGCAGATTATTTATGAAAAATCTCCCACAAATTGGCAGCCAGCAGGGAACAAGCTTAAACCTGTGGCAAGAGATCATTCAGGGAGGGAATCCTTCGCTCCAGGGCTTAGTTTATCAGGTGAAATTATAAAGTTAAGTGAGTCTTCTCACATTTCTCTCATGATATGGTGGATGTTCAGTATGATAACTCATGCCAGCAGTGTACTCTATTACGTTGTTACCTCTCTGGCATTAGTAGCACTAAAACCACATCCACAGTATTCAGACTTTGAGCAAGTTTCTGTTTAATTTTATAATATACCTATAATTTTGTAACATAAATATATATAAAATATTATACTACATAAATAAATGTATTTATGATATAAACATATGAAGAAAATGGCAGCAAAGTACCCTCAAAAGAAAAGGCAGATGATCAGGATGAGGTTTTTCTTTAGTAAACTTTACAATGATTTAATACATATTCATAGTTTCAGCTTCTAAAACTGAATGGTACTTACGACCTATGCATACTAACCTCTGTTGGCGATATTAAACATGGAGAAAATAGTGGAATCGGAAGGCAGCACACTATTGCCCAGGGTTATGTCCTGTGAGACTCTGGATGTCTCGTAGGAGATACAGAGTGTCCCCCTTCAGCTGTTGGAAGAGTGTGGCCTATCCTATGGGCTTTTACACACAGAGTTTCTTTCTGTATTCCTCAGCATCTGTATTTATATTGTTGGTTTATGAGGATCTTGGATGGTGATGAATTTTCTTTGCAAGGAGATGGCAACATACAGTTCCCCGTAGTCATACTCCACAGAAAACACAAAAACATTATCTAGAGTATGATTGCACTTCTGTGAGGGTTAGCAATGTCAGCAGCCCAAATACAGAAGGCTTTTGGGTGTTTCTGACCCAGCTTAGAGCATTATTTTGTATAGGTAGTGCTTAAAGCACCTTCCTGGTCCTATATGTTGATTACCAAAATGTTCTTAAGCTCCAGAGGCAAAATGGGGTGAGGAGGCTGGGGTGACCAAGGTACTACAGATGTTGGTGAGCAGGAAGAAGAGCATGGAGAAAAGTTTACAGAAAGATATTAACTTTGGCTCCTCAACAGTGTCACTTCCTCCGCTATGTATAGCTATATCCAAAGTGATCTGGGAATATCAACCTCAGCAAACCCTGCTGCCCTACCACAGCCGAAACATGTTAAGCATGCTCAGAGAGCACCTAATGGCTGTCTCAAGCCATTTTGTGGACTTAGGTAACGATATATCTAAATTCTAGATTTTGGTCAGGCTTAGGCATGAGGTAAGAATGTTGCTGCTTGACGATGTCAAGAAAGAGTTACTTCAAGGGCTTGTGTCAAACTTTGGCACCAAAAAACTCGCAACTCAGATGAAGTACTGCAGAGCTTAGTAGCCTCTAGGGTTGAGCAACAAATGAACAGGGGTTTTCAAAGTCATAATTTTGGACATAGTGGCTTAAATTTTGTTTAAATCTCATGTTATGTCTTTTCTTGAATTTGGCCTCTTGCCTCTAGAGACCTCTAAATAAATATATTAGGTACCAGACACACATAGCAAAGAGAGTCCCCACTAAGAATTTCTGGCCCATAAAAGAAGACAGCAGGTTGATCAAGAAAAAAAGTTAGAAGAGCATGAGGCTGTGGTGAGACACCAGGTACCTTTATCACTTTAGCTTCTAAGGCTACAGCTGTGCTGGTAAATAAAACAAGGACAGGCTATGTTGCCTATTTTGGATGCTGCCCAATTGTTATAGCATGGTCCTTGGCGTGCTTTTGGCCTGTACTAACTAATTTTCTCCCAGACAGTGTCCAAGCATGATTTGGGAAGTCTGTGTGCCAGGGACAGTTCTCGCCCTGTGTTGACAGTGGAATAAAATTTAGGTATGTGTGGATGTAAGCCCTGCCACACCACTGGCCTTCAGGACCAGAGAATGGTCCATAGCCTGTTTCACTTGCTAGTGTAGATACAGTCTGAGAGAGAGGACTCTTTCATAAGCCTTCCCCATTCCTATCTTTATCTTGATTTCAAAGAGCAGAAGTACCTTGTGATTTTAAAGTGCCTAGGAGAACAGCTTATAAGTTTGTGCACCAGAAGAGCTGTCCTCTATTCCTAAGTCTACGCTAAGCCTACGTGTGACTGTGAGACAATTACTTGTCTTTTCTATGCCTCATTTTTTTCCCATCTGTAAAATGATAGTGGCCTCCTATAGAAGAACGTTTGGTCATGAGGTGATGACACGTGCTCCAAGTTAACTGCCATCTCCTGTTTAATTTCTGCATTGACTGCTGCCAGCAGTATAAAAGGCCTATGTAAGAACAAAACAGCATGTTATCATTGAGGAAAGACTGTTCCCTCTCTGGTCAACTTGGCCATCAAAAAACATCACAAGAAACAGGATGCTGGAACATCTGTCACTTGGACTGCTTGTCACACATGATGGTCTTTGCCTCATATTTGACAGGGGAGGGATGTGCAGTTGCAGCAATCTGGGAAGCCATCCAGTGGAACAGTTATCTGTGTAAGTGCATCCCTGGGAACGTTTGTTGCCTGTGCCCGCTCCTCCTCCTCTGCTGCTGCAGCGCGGGATTTCGCAGATGTTCCTCCCAGAGAAGGCAGCTGCAGCTCTCAGACTCCCTTTTTCCTTCTCCCCGGTGGTCTGACTCCACCCGGCTGTGATGGAGCTGCTGATAGTTCCTCCCATCCCTGTCCTTTCCTTTTACAAGGACTGAGCAGTAGTAACCAGAGGAAGAGAGATTATTCTGTGCCTCTCTTTCCCCTTTCCTCTTTTCTCCTGTCTGTGTAGCTGTATAGAGGCTCTTCCTGGAGCAAATTTGCTCTCTCCCTTTTTTTCCCTAGTGTTCCTGGTCCCTGTTTCTTAAACAGCATGTAAACAAAACTGAGAAAAAACTTGAGTGTATAGATAATCCATATTTACAGTTGAATATGGTCTTAGATACAGTTTACATAGCAGTGTGGGATGTAAATAAGGGTTGGGTTTTTTTCTCTTTGCTTAGGGAAAAATTGCCTCTTAGATCTTAAAGTGAGGGAAGGATTTGCATTGTTTTTCATTCTCCTGCTTTTGTTGTGATTTTTTTTTTCTTTGCAAGGAGGTTTGGATCTTTCCATTCCTCATTTAAGGACCATGCAGCTTTACACATGCATGCGTTTAGGCTTGAAAATGCATTTAATCTGTTTACAAGTTAGAGTTTAAGGGCAAAACTCTAAGGCAACAGAATACGTCATCTCAGGACTGCTGTCATCCTAGGGTATGTCCACGCCACAGTCTGGAAATGCAGTGACTGCATGGCTAGACCTATTCAAAGTCACTTTTATGTAGCTAGGTCAGATACACTAGGATCTGAAATGGACTTAAAAAAAAAAAAAAAATCAGTTACTTGCAGAACTTTGCTGGTCTTGGAGTCTGCCAGCAGCAGTCCTTGCAAAGCAATGAGCCACAAGCAAAGAATGCTTGTTTCCTATCCCTTCTGGAGTATAAGTTTTAGGTCAGACCTGTGACATCCTCTCAGGGGTGACAGAAGTTCACCAAGCCACAACACACCAGTAGCTTCGCAGCACTAGGGACAAGGATACCATTATTAGCGGTTGTGTCACTTCCCCTCCATAATGCACTCTGGACTACAGAGCATAGAGCAATGCACAGATGAGTAGTGAGCATAAAGTTGTATTTACCCTGTGGGTCTCGATTTGGCAAACAGCCTTACTTTGGGAGTAGTCAGTGCTATACAGGCTAGCAATGAATTGGGACAATTTGAATCACTGGATGCTAGGAGAAATTCTGTATTTAGATTTTTCTATGCAGGTATATACATAGAAATTATAGGATCTTCTGTGGTTTTCTGCCACAAATATATGTCTTTTTTTCCCTTTCTTCATTGAAATTTCTTTTGAAAACCTGTCTCTTCTGTGAGACTATGAGTGATAATCTACATTCAGCAATGCAGACAGAAATAAGAAATACCATGTACTTTTATCAATTTATACCCTCAGATGAGAGTTTTGTTCTCAGATAGACTGCTTATTACTTGCAGTTAGCTATTGTCTTTTGCGTTATTTTTACTACAAATAGTAATGAATAATAATGACAATGGGGTCTCAGGAAAGATTCTTTTTGGAAAATACATGTGATTCATTTACAGGGAAATATATTTTTCCGGGCAGACCCAACTGTGGGGTTACCAATACAAATGCTTCAAACAAACCTGAATTTGTATTCATGTCATTACAGCCAGGATTCAAACCAGCTCTCCTACAGAAGAAGACGCACAGATTTTGTATGACTTTTAACAACCACAGTGTGTTGGCGATTTCAGCCTACATACTAGGAGGCACGTAAAAGAATAAGCTATCTAGTGTATGTACTCCTTCTGCACCTTGCAACTTGGGGAGCATGAACATCATCTCAGCCTAGCTGCTCCAGTCAGTGCCAGACAGCAAGGGACTGTACAGATGTCTGCAAAGTGGCTTTCTTGCCACTGCAGTGTTTCAGACTGGCAGATTTCCATCACATTGAAAGGATAAGATAAGCCTAAAACTTATTTTCTGTAAGGAATGGAAAAAAATGCTTGCTCTTGAAGATTTTATGAACTGTGAAAATCGCTGCTAGTCAGTATAATGTGAGCTCCAGACCCAGAAGCTTAAGTTCTGATTGCAGCTGGGTGAATAAGTGATTTTTCTAGTCACTAGCTGAACCAAAAAATGGGTGTCAAGAATTGGGTGGAACTGATTTTCCTGCCAAAACAAAATAATAATAATAATAATAATAAATCATATGGGGCTAAACTATTTTTAGAAGTTCTTATCTTAAAACACATAGGTCCATAAGTAGTACTGTCTGATTTTCTATGAACTTCTGTCTTGTGATTGAAGCAGTGTTTGAAGCTTCACCTACAATTGGCACTTTCTGTTGTGGATTCTCTGGTATCTAATAAGGGTTGAGTTCATGTTGCAACGTTTCCTTTAGCTGGAGAATTTAAAAGATTTTTCTCTTCTCTATTTGACTGCCTATTTTCAAAAAAATTGTAGCAATTTAGTTTTCTTTGAGAGCTCTGTCAAATTCAACTGAAACCAGGCAATGAGTTCAAACATTATTAGAAGGGGATATATAAACTCACACAGCTGCACATGCATCCATGTAGGTACAGAAAGCTAAATCAGGTCACCTTTGTTTCTACATGGAAAAAAGGCTATAAGTAATTATATTTCAGTAAATATTAAAATGTATCACTTGGTACAAAAAAGCAAGCAAGCAAGCAAAATATTTTATTTAAAAAACAGCGACATCAATATTTAAACTTGTTCCCCTTTTCCCCCCCATAGCAGATTTGTGAGTTCCTTTCAAAATCATCAATTGCTGCAATCAAACTAAACATGCATTTTTTCTTTGCAATTATTTTTCTGCAAAATTCACTCAGCACCTGGGAAGAATGATTTAACTCATTGTTCTCTTCAGATATTGAGTAGGACTCTTAATTCATCTAAAAAACTTAAGCCCTTGAAGCCAACTACCAATACACTGGGACATGCCCTTACACAAATTTTAGTGAAAGTTAGTGGGCTTAGTGTACACAAACCACATAAATGCCTTTGAAAAATATGTTTATGGTCTTCAAAATGGATTTAAAGCCATTAATTGTTTTGCAGTCCAAGTAAGCCATTGCTTACCTTTTTGTTTATTGCATGTTGCTTGTTTTTTGTTTGTTGCTATTTGCCTTTTTGTTTGTTGCTGAACTGTTTTTCAGAGGAAATGAATGAGCAAGGTGAAGGATGCTTGAGGAATATTTTATTCCCAAAGAGGCTTGCAATGCTAGAAAAAGTGAATAGTAGTAAGAGAAATAATTGTGCCGCCTCTTACCGTTCCACTTACAGTGCAGCTTTTTGTACATGGTTACAGCTGTGTTCCTCACATTTCATGGGGGACAACTGCATTTCTCCCTTCTCTTTCTCCATGCTGCATTTCAGGGGGCAAATGAACAGTGAATATGGCTGGACCAAGAGGGTGGGAAGGAATGCTGAGTGCAGTTAGGAAGCATTGCAAAGAAGCATGTGTGAAAAAATTTAGAATTTAACCCTTAATTTTAAGCACATCCCAGATTTCCATCAACTTCCACTTTCTAGAAGACCAACAGCACCTTGCATTGGGTCTTGGACAGGCATTAGTTAGTATGGATTTAAGTGGGGATTTCGAATGGTTAAATTCAAAGGTTAATTTCAGTTCTATGGTAAAATTCAGTAGTTAAAACATTATATATGTGTTTGCTGTATCAGTCATTTGCACTGAGTTTAATGTCAGGGGGCTCTATTCTGTCTCCCTTTAAAAGAACAGAAATTCTCACTGAATTTGCTAATTCCTATGGCAAAGAGATCAACCCTCTGAACTGTGCTTACCAAGGCAGAGTTGCTCACCTTTTCAGCAAGAGCTATGGATATTCAAGGGATGCCTAGGTGATGTGTTCGGTAGTAAGTCAAATCCTTGTGTGTTTGTGTCTGTGTGTGTGACTGCATGTGTCATTTGGCACAGCCCACTCAAGATGGTGAAATTGCATACGGTTACACCAGGCAAGGAGGTTTGCTTTTAGTTGTGCAGGATGAGATAAAGCTGTGAAAAAAGTGAAATTAAACAGCTCTCCCATTCAAAACCATCAAGACGGTACAACAGGCCCTGGCCCTTTCCATAACGAGGTCCGTGATGTTTGCACAACTCTCTCAGCTCAGTTAGTAGCTTTAATTAAACGTAGCCTATGCATGAACCCGAGTGGTGAATTTGGGTTGCCTGGAGGACGAACTACATCTCCCAATTAACTCGGGGTGGGGKGGGGTGGGGGGGAAGGTTATGAAAAGAAATATAATCCAGCCTGCACTGGTGCCCGGGGCGGTTCAGCACCCGCCTGTGCGAGACACCCGCGGGGGCTGCAGCCCCCAGGGAAGGTCCCCGACTCGCGTCGTGCCGGCAGAGGTTGCGCCCCGTTTCCGCGGCCGGGGGCGGARGACCTGCCCCGGGTGCCGGGCGCGCTCCCCCCGCCCGGCGCGGCTCCCGGGGGCCCCCGACACCTCGTCCCGCCCCGCCGGTGCCCGGCGGCCCCTCGGCCCGGGCGCGCTTCCCCTTTCCCGCGGGCAGCGCCGGGGCCGCCGCCAGGGATCCCGGCGGTGCCTGTTTTCTGCCAGAAAGTACCCAGGTATCCAACGGAACCGAGGGATGATATTGAAAGAGCAAGTGAAGCGGAAATTTAAAGCCCCTCTGCTAATAATAACAGTATAAATAACCGAAGACATCTTGTAAACAGTGCGGTCATAACCCTGAAACATTAAACAGCTCGGTGGGATCTGGCGCATCAGCTGCCTACGGCCTCTGCCGGTGCAGGGAAAGAGCCCTGCACTCCTGTTTATCTCAGCCTAATCTCCCACAGACGCTCTGATCGATAGAGGGGAGATGTTTAAATTAAAAATTCTCGGCACCGTGAACCGGGGCCAGAGGGGGATCCTCCGTCTGACTGCACTTCATCAATAAGTGACTCGCTGGGAGCCGGCCGCCCGGCGAGGCCGGCGGGACGGGGCTTCCCCTCGGCCCGGCGCGGGCTTTGGCCCCGCTCGCCGCGGCACCGGGCGGCTCCGGGCCGGCCGGGCTCGGCGCTGCCGCTGCCGCCGCCGCCGGGCGCCCCGCAGCAGCGCGCAGGCCGCGCCCGCGGGCGTTCGGCTTCAGACCACGTTGGAAACGTTAAAGTCCGCGACTTTGCACTTCTGGGGTTATTTTCTGCCTGAATAACGAAAAAAGCAGCCAGCCTCATAGCCGCTGGTCGGTGTTGTTCCTAAGGCCCCTCTCCTGTCGTTACTCGCCCCTTTCCGCTCTGCTCTGACCCCCGAAACTCCCTCCGGGGATTTGGTCCAAATCTTCTACAGTAAGAAAATAACCTCCCCCGCGGCCCGGGCTCCAAGAGGTGGGTTTGCCCTGCATCGCTCTATGCTACCGCGGTCGCTTGCAGAGAGTCGGAGGCGCGGTCCTTCCCCCACTGAAACGAGAGTTGGAAACGAAAATTACACTGCTCTGTGTTCAATGGAAAGGAAGATTTATTCACAGAAATAGAGCAAAACCTGTTCGAAGAAAATATATCTATATATCTTTAGGGTGAATTACTTCATAGAGATGACTGTCAAAGTCAGTTATTCTAGGCATCTACATATTTCACAAGTCTCAGACAAAAGATACACGAGTGGTAGGTTTTGTTTGAACTCTGTCTTTTCTCTATTAGCGCTTGAACCAGCAAGGCTGTTGTTGCAGGACACTCGACTGTACACACATTTAATAAAGTTAAATATAGTCGGGATCTCTCGGGGTGGAGTCTTTGCTAATGTACATTTGGTCTCCTCCTTGCCGGGAGAGGGGCTCTCCCCGCCGCTCTGCCCGGGGCCCGGGGGCAGAAGCGGGGCCGGTGCGTGTCTCTGCCCGCGCCCGCCGCCCACCCTCACCGGCCACGCGGGGACGGTGGTCTCGGGTGCCGCCGTGGGCTCAGGATGCTGTCGGGCCGCACAAGCGGTTTGTGTTCACCACTTCTTTCAGGTCACTCTCGGGTTTGCCGGCTACCATAAAAGGCCAAGTCTGTAGCCAGGAAAAGACACGGGTGGGAAGGGGGTTAAAAAAATATGTAAAAATGCACATTGCAATGGTTATTTCGCTTGAGGGTCCATCCCAGACGTGCCCCGGGGAATGTAGCCCGGCATGCACTGGCTCAGCACGTCTGTGGCAGCCCTAAAAGGGGCTCGGGCCGGCGGAGTTACCGCTGGGTCCTGCGACGGCCCTTTTGTCTTTCGACCGGCAGCTAACGCGGCTTCGCCGCCCGGCCGCCTTCGTCTCTCCCCCGGCGGTTATACGAGTCCGTGGAGTGATGAATCCTATTTTATTCGTTCCAGAAGCAAGGCTGCGCCGGGTATTTTAAACAAACGCCAGCGCTTCGCCCCGCACACAGGGAGCAGAGAGCCGCCCGGCGGAGCCGAAGCCGCCCCGGCCCTTTCTCCCCAACCCGGGAAGGGCAGCGCGACGCCCCGCCGCGCACTCCCTGCGGGTTTTGCYGTTACCGGGGCTGGGGAGCTTTTTAATTTCGTTTCTTTCCGACGAGAGCCGTGCCATCCCCTGCCGAGGGCCGCGGCGCTGGTGGGCTGCTCGCGCCGAGGAGCCGCCCGGCCCGCGGCGCCGGGGCGCAGCGCTCGCTCGCTGCGGGGCAGCTCGGCACCCCAGCATCCAAAGCAGCCCTCTCCCCCCGCCCCCCCCGCCAACCCCCTCCTGGCCTCCCACGGCTTGAGAGGCAAGATTTTGTGTGCCTGTGTGTGGAGGGGGGAGTATTTGGTTTGGGGGGGGTGGTTGTTGTTGTTGTTGTTGTTGTTGTTCTGAGGATTTTGTTTTTTAGCCAAAGACATCTCCCAAGCCCTTATCAGATGACACAGCGGGTAATATACTTTCCCCCAGAGTCCAGAGCGTTTGAAAAGCAGCTCAAAAGGCAGAGCTGAATCGCAGTGAAATGTCTCCAAATCTCTGCAATCCGTTTATCAGGCGCAGTCCGCACATGCGGTCAATGTAAATGCTATATGTTTAAGAGGAGCCCAGGTGGATCTCACCCGGCCGCGGTTTGCATCAGTTGCACGTATTTTTAGAACTGGAAAATTGGGTGTTTCTGGCGGCCGGGGACAGCGGGGGGGGACCCTGGGCTGCCCGGGAGAACTTTCTGTGGCTGGTCGCAGCTGAAGGAGTGACTGCCATGCAGCCCTGGGAGGCTTTGCGGAGTGTGCCTGGGGCAGATACCCCTCTTTAGGAGTCCAGGTCATTGTTTATTTCTCCTCTGCGACTTTACATGTGTAGGAGAAACATCCTGGACACAGCAAATCAGAGCAAATGAGAGCAGAGCCCCAAGAGCTCTGTTTCTAAAAATCTGGGGCTTGTGAATTACTATGGCAGGACACCAGGATAAGAAGGGGGAGGTGGAGAACAAATCCCTTAGTTTGGTTCCTTCCTAAAACGCACCTTTCTCTACCTAAATTCCCATACTTACCCACCTGAAGATAGAAATCTTCCTCTGAGCCATCAACCTGCTGAGGTTTCTGAGGTATTTCTGGCACAGTAAAGCTTTTCCCTGAGTATCTGTGGCCCGCATGGCTCCTGCACCCCTGCCCTGGAAAGGATTGCAAGGAGTAGCAAATGGGGCCAGGACGCTCAGCTCATGGGGCACAGGGAGGGAGGGCAGCTGGAAGTCTGTCCCCTCACAGAGTAACTCTTTGCCACCCCACAGGCTGGCACCAGWCTCGCTGTGAGAAGTACAGTGAAGGTTTGTCTCCCCGCACACACCCCATGTCAGCTCCTCGCCCAGCTCTCCCCATACATACACACACAAAGTGCCTGGCCCCGGCGGGCCGCGACTTACCAGGTTGACTGGGTGGATGTAGCCATTCTCATACTTGTCATTGGCCAGGATCTGTCTCAGGTGAGCAATGTAGCTGGAGGCCAACCTCAAGGTGTCCAGTTTGGAAAGCTTGGTGTCTGGGGGCACCCAGGGCAGGGTGGTCTTAAGCCTGGAGAAGGCTTTGCTAAGGACCCTCATCCTCGCCCTCTCCCTGGCGTTGGCAGCATTTCTCTGGACCTGCTTTCCCTCCTGGCTCACTCCATTTAAAGGGCTCTTCTTGGGGGGAGCTTTTTTCCTCTTGCCCGAGGCCCCTCTCCCCTTCTGAGGGGAGCCATTCTCGCCATTGGATCCCTCCTCGTTGCTCTCGTTGGAAGCCCCAAACTCTTTGTTAGTATCCATTTTCAGGCCATCGCACTCCAGCATCTCCACCTCCTGCAGATCTTCCACATCACTGAGGGACCCAGTGGACATGGTCTGGAAGATGCCAAAGGACCAGCGGAAAAGGGGGGGGGGAAGGGAAGGGCAGCTCCTTGAACCTACTTCAAGGCGGTGGAGGAGAGAAGGGGCGCCAGTATTTTCCTCCCCTTCCCTCCCCCCCTTAGCACTAAGGCACAATACCAGTCCAGAGAGGATCCCCGCCCTCCCGCCCCCCAATCCCGCTTTGCCCGTGTTTGAGGGAGGGAGGGAGTGTGTGAGAGAGAGCGAGTGAGAGAGAGAGGGAGAGAGAGAGAAAGCTGAGGAATTTAGTGAGGACACTAGTAATTTATCTGGGGGATAAGAGAGGCGGATCCAGCCCAGGGGAGGGGCCCTGCCTGCTGAGCACACCACATCCCCAATCACAGACCTTTGCACAGGACAAGGAATGAGGTATCCCAGCAAATGTTTGCAGAGAGCTCAAAACTGGGATTCAAATCTTCACAAGTGGAGCAAAGCAACTGTCTCTCTCTCCCCTCTGTCTTCCTATACCCCCCCTTCCTCCTCCTCCTCTTCTTCCCCACTTCCCTTTCCAGCACAGGGTTGCTCTCCCCCTCCCTGCCTCCTAGATGACCCAGGCAGCTGGTGTCATGATTCTTGATGAAAGCCAAAATGGGTCATGAGCAGAGAGAGCAGCAGATCCACCAGCAAAGCCTTCCAGGGAGCTTTGTAATGCATGCCGTCTAAACGCTGCCCTGTAACCTAATCTGAGAGAGATTTGTGGATGATTATATTTGAGAGTGCATCCTGTCCAGCTACTAGTGTATTCCAGGAAGAGCGAGCTCTGAGGCTCAGCAGCATGGACTTCAGAGCTAAAGCACAGACTCTGGAGGCAGGAGGAGCTGACTTGTTCCAGGCTTCCTGTGCGACCTTCCTGTGCACCTCTTTCACTGTTTGAGTTCCCCCATCTGTAGACAGCAAAAAGGCTGCCCTAATCCACAGGTGTATGGTGCACCCGAATTCCCTGCCATCCACGGAGCCCCGCGGAACAGAGCGGATCCAGAGAAAGGGCTGTGACGCTGCAGAGGGTTATCGTGACTGTGGATAAGGCGGCAATGGTGTGCACTGAAATGAAGAAAAAGAAGGGGGAGGAGGTTTATTGGATGATAGACATCATGTAGAAAAAAACACCTTTTCTGGGAGTTACACTGCAGGGCAGACTTCAGCATTTCACTCTGTTATACTGGTGGAGCTGTTGTCTGTCTGATGTTTAGTGCATTTTTAAAAGTGAGGGAGTTTTGCCTGAATACACTGGCAAGATRAGGCCCTTTCTGTGGGAAAATGAGCACATTAGGCCTTACTCTGCTACCAGTGAGGTCCAACAGGAATTTTACCACTAGTGTGAATGAGCGTATTACTGAGTAGTTTGAATGAATAGATATATACTGCAGTTATGATCCTTATGTACATATGTCTTCAGTCTCTGCAGAGCAGGCTTTTTAAAGCATTTAGCCTTGGTCTAGCTCTTCTTCCTCCCTGTGTGACTCTCTAAACCCACATGTGGAGTCCAAAGAGGCCAGTGAAGCATGAAGTTTCTCACACACCTTCCCTCTTCACACACCTCCTGAACACTCACAGATGCCTCAGCAGCCTGAGCTTTGAACATGGGGGAGTAAGAACTGGGCTAGACTTCCGAGTGGGATCTTTCTGGACACAAATCCACAATGACTGGTCTGATTGCAGGAGAAAATCCAGTTATTCAGCAGCTTACCTGAGGATTCACATAATCCTGGGCAAAAATATACAGCCTGAGATGTGGGATGTAGTAGCTCCACAATTATTCCCGAGGTCCCTGAAGCCACAGAAAAATCTCTCACTGACTTGTGCGAACATCATATCAGGTTTTCCTCATCCACTAAACAAAAGAGCAACCAACCAAACAAAAATTGTGGAGGGCCAAACCGGTATGTCTGCCAAGTGCTATATGCTACCCTCAGATTAAAGTTTCAATAGGAGGCAGAGTGTCATTTTTGATAATTAGCAAGGAAGTCTTTACTATCTTTTTATCCATCTTGGTTCCTTGGCTTGCATAAGCCAGAGGAAAAAGGGCAGATCTAAACTTTTAAACCGGCTCTTTACCATTTGGCTGGAAGATAACACCTTCCCACTCATGATAGGGATAAGTACATTAAGATATCATATCTCCARGCCCAGGGCTCTTGGGAATTCACTAACCTCTAACGTCATGTTATGTTAACTGTGCCCTGTTTGTGTTTTTGCTGTGCTATAAACTAAACAGATTGTCAGCATATCAGTCCTAATTAATGAATTAGCTTTTCTTTTTTTTTTTTTTTATAACATCCTTGTTGCAGATCCAAAATATTACTAATCACCAGTGTGGAGATTTATGAGCCTCCTTATTTTCTAGGGCTGATTGTTGTTTGTGCAGGTGGAGATTTAAATGGCTATATCCACTGCAGAGATTTATAGTCCCAGTGATTGATGTTAGAAATGAGCTAAAGGACTCTTGCTGGAGCAAGGATGACAGAAAATCAAGTTGAAGTTGCTTGTGTCTCTGAGCATGAATGACCAAAGAGTGAAAGGCAGAAAGTACACCTAAAATCCCAATATCAGATGCCCCCAGAAGAACAAAATAAAACAATATATACTGATAYCCTTTTCAATCACTTATTTTTAACTTTATTTTAGCATTTCTTAAAATTTTATTGTAAAAAGCAGAAGGAATGATCTAGCTTCTTGAAAATAGCTTTATTATGCTGTTACACACATTCTGAAAATAACGTATGCATATATACTCATTATGAGCCTTAGAAGTGCTACACATTTGTAACTTTTACCGATGTAAATATGTTTTTGAGTTCTTGAAGCTGGTGAAAATTGATCTCTAATACAGAGCACACATTTTTGTGGTGACATAGAACACACTTTTGTGTTTGTTTTGTTGAGATTGTCGTGTGTGTGGTATATACACGTAYGCATGTAATATATTATACTTTGATGCCTTTATGCATAGAGACTATTATACAGTCTTTTAACGACATAATCATCCTCTTTTCCCCTCCATAGGGGCCAGCCTGAGCAGGCCTCAAAACAGCGTTATATCCTCTAATGTCTTGGTAACTCCTATTTTCTCATTTGTTTATTACATGAGTTCAACCTCTCCTTTCTCAGCCTTCCTGCTCCTTATCTTCCCTGCTTCCAGGGCTCATACCCCTAATCCGGCTCCCAGTTTTAGTCGCTTTCCCCTCATCTTTGTTGCCTTGCCAAGTCCTCCTGATTCTCATTCTTAATCACACCCCCAGTTCAGTCCTGTGTGAAGGGTAAAGCTGGGATGGGTGCCACCACTGTAGGGATGGTGTGGCCACTTCTGCTTCTTAGATGGCTGGGACCACAGACTAACCTGTTAATAGCTGGCTGGGAGAGACAGAATGCACTAAAGTCCTTTTGGCCCTTGCAATACATTCACTTCTTCATTTATGTTTAAAAAAAGAGGTTGAAATGCTGATGTGGGAAGGATCAGTACAAAATTTGCTCTATAACTGACTTTCATCTCTGCACTGCTCTAGCTGCACTGTTTGTGTCTCGCT
Source organism: Apteryx rowi (assembly GCF_003343035.1). Classification (NCBI taxonomy): domain Eukaryota; kingdom Metazoa; phylum Chordata; class Aves; order Apterygiformes; family Apterygidae; genus Apteryx; species Apteryx rowi. The sequence continues at coordinate 26,333 of NW_020450319.1, read as the reverse complement.
TTTACTTCTAATTGAGACCCTGAGGGAAAAGTGGTGTTCAGTGATGAGTTACAGCGCTGTACACCACAGAGCACCAAGCCATAACACCCCTTAGCACATGTCAGCCTGGCTGGGGGCAGAGATTTGGGAYGCTGGGTCTGCAGGGTGTCAGATGGGGCGTGTCCCACATAGGCTTACACTGGTCTATGCCATGTTACAGATTTTTCTCTGGAAAATAAACTCCACTTTTTATGCCTCTAATCTTCCCTCTCCTGAGCTGGAATAACACGGTAATTTGAGACTGCTTTGGAACTTGAGGCCAAGATTTCTTTAAGTGTCTAGTGATTTTGCGTGGCATGGTTCCTTTTTTTTTCGGTATTCTGTGTCATTTATCAAGGCACCATATCTTTGCTGTGCATTGAACATTCACCCAAGGAAAACCTCAAGTCTAAGATGTGGTCACCCACAGCTGAGGAAAACATAATCACTAGATGGTTTTAAAACTTTTGGCCCAGGTATAATACAGATGTTTTCCAGTATTTGGAGAATAACCAAGGAAGTCACCCACAGGCAGCCAGTTGATTGTAAGTCATGTTCAGCTAGATTTGTAAATGGTCAGGAAGCAAAGTGCAACCAAATTAGTATTTTCATATTGCAATTTTTACAGAAAATGTAATTGTACTGAGATTTCTCCTGCTTGCTTGTGGTCTCACCTGGAAACTAAGTTAAGTGGTAGAGGGGCTTCAGAATCATGTTGTTACATACCTTAAGTGAAATAAAGCTAATCATAACAATACGAACATATAAAATTAAAGAAAAAATAATACTGAAATTGCAACTGTAAATCATGAATAACCAGATTTAAAGTCACCTTTATGTATATCTCTTTTAAGACAATTTTTATTACACAGTTCTGTGATACTTCTTTCTATAGGACTCAGTCTTGTTCACTGTAGAGGGCTGACGCTGTTGGGGAAATGAATCAAAGGTTCTTGTGAAAATGGGGTAGCTTTATCAGAAGGGCCAGGGCATTGAAAGCCTCCCACCGCTCTTTTCCAGTGCCATGTATCTGCTTCTGGTGACAGTTTTGGTTTGAAAGTTAAAAGATTTTGTGATAAATAGGATAGGGCAATATACGAAGAGAAATAAAAATGTCATATTTAAGACAGTAAAAAGGCTGTTTTGGTGCACTGGCTTAAGAGGCATATCTGTGTATCTGAGACCAGTGTGACTAACCATCTCCCCAAGAAATTTCAACTTCTTGCTGCAAAGTCTGGAGAAGTCAGAGCTTTTTGAGAAAACGTTTTTCAGAATAGTTTATCATGGGAAAAACAAATATTTCCTGCTGTTCTCATTTAGAAATATCTGAAAGTTTTACTGATACTTTGAATGGAAAATCACAGTTTGACAGATTACAGATTAGAAAATTTAGAAGCAAATAAACTATATTTCCACTTCATGTGATTATTTTTTTAATTCTGAAATGTTGCAAAACCAAAAACATTGAAACTTTGGTAAACAGAATTCCAAATTTTTTTTTAATGTTTATTTTATGAATATTGAAAAAGTATGTAATAATTACATGATTTCTTCTACCTTAACTTATGCCATGTAGTACCTTTTCCTTTGAGTAGCTTCATTAAAATCAGCAGGGTTACTCATAGAGTAATACAGTCTGTATGAACAAGAATAGCAAAGCTGCCTCAATAGAATTAAATTCACCATTAAATATTATAACACGTAACAGAGATGCTGACAACAAGGCCATTGTCCTAATTATGAAGGATACATCAAATGACTGTATGCCTCACTTCCTCCTTCTATGCCGGGTTGCTGGTGAGGATTTCTGGTACTGTTGCTGTGTTAGGCAATGCCCTGCAAAGGATCTATCTGCTAAAAGTTGAGTAGCACAGAGACAAGAAGCATATATGCTATAGAAGTTACCAAAGCAGAAGCAAGACAGCTAATCCCTGGCATGAGCACTGAGCCCAGCAAACTTTCAGTTAACTTTTCACACACATGCAAGTGAATCTCCTTTTTCTGGATGCTTGCAGAAAGCAAACACAAGTGGCTGAGCATATTTGTTTTACAATGCACATATATTCATATACAAAGGAGAACTCGCAGACAATGAGGAGAGGTATCTTCTCCCGTCTCTGCTGCAGGGTCTGTTAGCATCCACTGCCTACAGGATGCATCTCTGAAATTACTAGATGGTTGATGTTGTAAGTTGCAGACTCTTTTGTGAAGTGGTCACAAGAAAAGAGAAATATGCAAAAAAGCCAATATATCTCATGCAAAATTATCACTGAAGGATTAAAGTGCACACATAACTGTATTATTTTGAATATCTCTTTCCATGATGTTTCTTTGCTGGCTAATCCATTGCATTTTTGTGGTTTTAAAACATGATGCAACTTGTCGATAAGAAATAAGTTCCATTTTTGCCTTCCAATAATTAGCACATTGGATAAAGTTTTGGAAAATAAATGATTTTTGCTTYGGAGGAAAATTTGGAAAAGAACATTTTGTAGGGGAGTGGCAGGAAGAATGTCAGCTATTCTGGTGAGCTTTTATTACTTGTATGGTTTGTGGCATAATATGCATGCATGCAGACACTGATTTTCTGAAACTCTTGTTGACTTAAAATGCTTGCAGCCTCTGAAAGTCAGGTCCCCACAGCATTTGTTATTAAATGCAGTAGGTTGGCCTGTATCCTCCATTTCCATCCAAATGAAACATCACATGCTGGGACCCAGACTCTTTGTGGGCTGCTTTACACTGCTACAGATTGAGCTGGTCACAGTTGGCCCTGTTGAATTCCCCACACCCCATTTGTCATGGGGGCTTTGTATTTTACCACCTCTGATAGGGGGCCAAATTAAACCTTTAAATACACACGCCTAACTGCAGTGACATCAAAAAGAGCAGCCATACACGGCTGGTAAAATATTTGGGCCAAAACTGTTGATATAATAAAACAGCAAACTAGCTATATTCACTTACCCACATGTGTGATTGCATGTAGGGATTCACCCAACACAGTAGTTAGCTGAAGAAAGCAGGTGTTGTGGACGAGTCTTAACTGGGAACAATTAGCTGGCCAGGCAAAGGACAGAGCAGATTATCCATCCTATTCAAGTGACATAGAAAGACCACAGTAACTGTGCATTTCTTTAGACTCTGACAGGCCTTATACATGCCTCACAAACTGTKATTCTCAAAGCTCCGGGAACATCCCCAAAGTGGGGTCATGGCACTTTGCCACAATACAGTCCTTGGTTTTATGATGCATACAGTAGATGAAGAGCTATAATACATATAGAAAATGGCGTAGTTGTAGAAAGTGGCATTGCAAAAGCACATAATAAAAGTCTATTTAAGTAATTTGGAGGAAATAAATAGCTCTAAAAATGAACAAGGGGAAGAGCATAAAAAAGAATGCCATAAACGTGTGTGTTGAGTTCCATGAGACTGAGAAAGGATTGAAGAACTGAAATTACAGAAGTGAAGGGAGAAAAAGCCCCAAGTAAGGATTGTGAAGGCAATCTGTCTCTCTTTTCCCTCCCTACTTTTCTTTTTTCCTTTGTATGTACAGATCCAGATTGATATTCACGTTGTCTAATTCTTAAATAAGGATTTTGACTAACACAGAAGGTAAATTGTACAGAGATGAGCCATCAAACCTTCTACTAGCCAGGACAAGCAGGCCCTGGATGCTTGTGCAGTTCAATGAGGGGAAATAGAAAACAATGCCTAAAAGTTGGTCTGAGTACCTCTAAAGAGAATACAAGAAGAAAGGCCAAGTTTTTCAAAACTGCTGGCAGGATAAGGTCTCTGTTCTAAGGGACCAACCACTAAAGCAGCTTCTTTTTAGAAAGAATGGTATGGAACCCAGATATGTGTCTACTTATATTTTTAGATTAGATGAGAAGATGGCTGAGGGTAGTACAAATAGATCTGCTATCCAGAACTTCCTAATCTAAAACAATAACAAAAGCTCCTGTGACTAGCTGAAGGATTTCTGTTGTCTCCTTTGAATTTCTATACCATTTCCATTTTTTCTACCCTCTAGAATAGATCTTACATTAGCCAAACTTTTCCAGTAATAATATATCATGACAAGGGATGAGCAGGTTGCACCAAAATAAATTAGATCTTTCTTTGTTATGCCGGCCATTTGGATTGCACTGCAAATTTACATCAAAGTTTGATGGGGGAAATGTCTTGATCCATACTCTGGAGGACCGAACAAAGATGTACTTGTAATCGCTATGAGCTTTATTGACTGAAATTTCCACAAAGAGGAAAAGATGTCATATATATGTGGCATAGTATCTACAAGTTTTCCCTCAACACTGCGGGTGAATTCCTCAAAAAGGCTTTATGCATATGCAAAACCCACACTGAAGAGCTGCTCAACTGATCTGTTTGAGCAGAGAGGTTTCAAGGGGAGTCAGGATACCAACCTCCATAGGGTGCTAGTGCACGCTGGGCATCCAGAACCTGCCTGGGCTTCCCAGCATGAGAGCTGAGATGTGTCCTTGAGAACAAACACCTCCAGATAATGCCTCTGTGAACTGCCTGGTGCAGCATCCACAGGGATGCACCCCATCACCTGTCTTTTTCTTCTTTCCTGATGTCCTGGCCCTTTCTACTCTTTTACCTGTCCTTGACAGCTTGTAGCTAGTGCTCTTTTTTGGGATGCAAGCCCTGGGGAACTCCTGTGTTTCTTAGTGTCAGTGGAACTGGTTATCTAAGCAAAGGTCCAGTGATATCTGTAACACAGCCTTGCTTCTATAATTTACAGTGCAAATAAATGAAGTGCAAACTAATCTAATTTAAAACAGAAAGACTCTTCTTTCATTAAGGAGTTAGCCAGAGACCTGGGGGCCCTGGGTTGATCATTTGCTGTGTTACATGCCTTCTGGGTGCCCACAACAGAGGAATCCTTTGTGTTCCAGTTCTCCACTGGTAAAAAGGGGGTAAGAACACTTCCTTGCCTCACAGAAACATTATGAGGGGCTTAGACACTATGGTAATGGATACCAAGGGTAGCTAAGATAAATAACCTGATAGTTGCAGGAAAATGATTGATGTTAGAATACTACAAATATGTTGAAAGCCTAAAATATCTTTGTGATGTCTCCCCATTTCTTGAAATGCCAATTAACATTTTTCACTCAGATACCTGATGTTTACATTGGCACATTTTTATGCCCACATGTCTTACAAAATGGATATTTGCCTGACTTTGATTTTAGATGAGAGCATGCATCCCTCAACCAAGTAGTAATTCTGAAAGATAGAAAAGTTGCTTTTATAGGAATGAAAACAATGAGTTTTGATCATGTTAGTGATGAGTGACAAGCTGAAAGTTTAATAAACAGACCAATTACCATCATTGGTAATGCTATAGCACAAGTAGCAAATCACCATTGACTAAATTATTCTGAAGTCCCCAAGCTTTCCATGAAGGAAAACAAAGCGTTGCTTCAGTTTCCTGTAATCCTTCCTCACTGAAAACACAAGATTACCTTAGGAGAGTTAAAATCCATTACTAGGTTTCTTTATGCCTTTTTTTCTCTTCTATAAGGGATCTTACTTTCTTGAATAAATAGCTAATGCAGATTCTTGGGGTAAAATGAGGCTCCAAAGAAGTCAGCTTGAAGGCCCATCTCATTTCAGTGCCCTGTTTTTGAGTGCCCCCATTCCACTTCACTGATTTCTGAAGACTCAGTTCTTACCTATGTGGCAGCTTCATATAAAATAACCTGCTCTGAAGCGCTACTTCATAGAGGTGTTCAAGGAAGCCAGGCAGGCTCGGCACCATAAAGGGCCTTCTTTGTACCCCAAGCAGCCAACAGTGAGCAAGTAGTTGGATTTGTTAGAAGGAGGAGTACGCTTTTATTTGCTTCACAGCAGAGGTGTTAGCACACTATAGACAGCTCATCAGAAGTACCCTAGCTGTTTCTTTTTACTCCAGTTGCTTCTTTTTCCTATGAACATATATCCTGGCTACTTTCATTTTCCGTATTTGTATACCACCCCTCCTCTTTTCAGTGTGCTTGCCTCTTAGCAGATTTGTAATTTTTTGCAGTTTGTCTTCTGTGGGTTTTGCAGTGGTTTAAATAGCTGATTTAACTCAAGTTCTCAAAGGAAATTCTCAAATAATATCCTCCATTTTCCATGACTAAATGTTAAAAGCATACATTTGTAAGTCCATAAGCTGCATTTGAGTGAGTTTGAACTCCTTGGTACACAAAATTGAATACAAATTTTTATGAATAGGCGAATGTATTTATAAGCACAATTATAGAGGAAGGGCTAAAAGAGGAGGTCCTTTAATATTACTTTATATAATTAACTGTAACAACAGCCAAGACATTTCTTTATTGATCTGTCCCCTCCAATTTTGAACTATCTTTATTACAGGCAAGTTGTAAAATACATATCTGGCTACTTTAAACTCTTTGTTTTCCTTTTAAGAAATTCATATGGAAAGCTAAACGGCTCCAGGATATACAACCCTATACAAGGTGTTAGAGAGGGGGAAGGGTGGTTCAGTGATGAATGACCAGTCATTCAGTTGTTTTCTTTCTTGCAGAAATCAGAGACAGAGTACAGTTTATCTTACCCTGACTTTTAGCAAGACAGATTGCCAGGCAAAACCCCCAGGTTGAAATCATCCAACCACCAAGTAGAGTAAAGAGACCGTTGCTGTTACCCCTCCCAGACTCACCCCCACCCTCAGCACCTTTTAAAAGTCTTTGGGGTTTCTTTCAGTGGTTCCAAAGCTGTAACATGAATTTTAGCTTTTTTTCATACCGTTTTTGTGCTGAACACAATCTGAAATGATTCATTTGGGGGCCAGAATCCTGAGCTGTTGCACAGGCTGAGACCAGCTCATTCCCATGGATTCCTTACAAACAAATAATCATTGTAAGAGAATTCCCCTTTGTACTTTATTTTATTCCCCCTCATACTTTATTTTGGCTCCCACTGAACTTGGTTTCCTCTAGTTTGAACATTTCAGGTCTGTGCTACTATACTGACATCAACCAAACCTCTTTCATCATATGGGTGTAAACGTGAAGGAGATTGGAATGCCAGGAAGATAAAATCCTTACAGACCAGCAAGATAATTCCAAGGTGTCTTGCAACACCCCCAGGTTTTTCCTGTCCTTACCTTTAGTTGTATATTTCTTTTCACATCCATTCCAGTCATTTGGAACAACGCTTCTGGACATGACAGCCTGAATTCATGCTATCTAAATTTCAGAGGCCATGCAGATTTTAAATAGCTTTAGTTATACTCTGAAGGTGCCTATTTCTCTATGACAACTATAAATGGATCAGTAGCTTAAGTCAGCTGCAATGAATCTGGGCCAAAGTGCACATTATTGAACTGTTTGATAAAATTCAGAGAAACACAAAAGGCAGGACAGCCCTAAAGAGCTAGAAGGGAAGATGGATGCAGTTGTAATATCTGTTACTTACAAGCGACCATAATGTGTTTATATAACTCTCAGCCAGGCTAGCGGATAATTAAAGGAAAGAACTGACACTAGACGCTACATCACCTTATACACTACAGCATGGGGAAAGTCACACGAGTGGTGTAATAAGAAAACAGTGGCAGAGTCCCTCCTCCTCTTTTTGCCATGCTCAATCACTTCTCTTTTGCAATCGGAAGGATGCATAACTATTTTGCCTTGCTGTCTGTGCATTAAAATATACTCATAAAATTAAGGTCCATACTGATCCTACACATTGCAGTCAAGTATTTTATAAATTCTGACAGTAGCTGGATAAATGCCCTTGTCAGGCTCCAGTTCAGCAGGACACAGCATAACCAGTGTAAATCCATCCAATGAGCTCTTCAATACCTGCCTATTCCTAGAGTTAGAGAAAATATTTTCAGCTCATACTTCTCTTTCAGTGAGATCAAGCATGGATCTAAGTGYTTGGCTAAGTCAGGGACGACCAGCTTCTGGGTGGGTAGAGAAGTCTTAGCAATGATGTGATTCTGTGCATGTTTTTGATCAGGGGGAGTGATTACCTGTTCTCTGGCCATGCGAAGGGTCAGAGAAGACTATCCTCCCTCTGGACTGCCCAGACCATTCGGCCAATTTGTCAAGAATCTCATAGGATAAATAGCTGTCTCCAGAGACCTTTATAGTGACAAATCCAAATAAATCAGAGTCACTTTTACTGAGCACTTCAGCAGACAGCTCAGGTTTAATGAATCAGCCTTCAGACCGCCAAGGAAGATTTTGCTTCCCAAGCCCAGGGGGAACAAACATGTGCCAAAATTTGCTTTCAGGGTAAAACTTTATCAACTTAGCCTATGATACTTTGTGACTGCAATTACCAATACCACTAAAGAGTACTGGGAATGCAGCAAAGAGCTCTCAGGATGAAGCTGCACGATCAGTTTGCCCAGTGCAGACACTGGCTGCTGTGGATCAGATGATTTTCCTCCTCCTCAGTGATTGAAGATGGACCTTGCATTCCTTTATTAGTGCCCTTCTGCACTTTCAGCTTGTACTCTCCACCAACACAAAACAAAAAACAAAGTAAGAAAATAACTCGAACCCCCCCTGCCACTGAAAGTCATCACATGGATAAAACTTTGCAGGGTAGTTATCATGGGTCATTCAAACAGTTTTAAGGCTTAACATCTTGATCTCTAAAAACTTCCATTTCCATTTCCTTCTCCCCTTTGGGATCCATTCAGATGCCTACTCAAATACCTGCTGGCGCCAGAGGAAATTCTCCTGTAACAGATACCCTGCGATGTAAAACCAATATTTTGTTTCCAGGGTCATCCCTCTCACACCCCCACAGATCCTCTGGCCTCACCAACCTGCCTCTTGGTCAAGCCAAAACATGAGAATTTGTGAATCGGAGGGGTGAGATTTTGGAGCAGTTTAATAGGCTTGGTGATTGCTAACCCACACATTTCCTCAGCTTCCTCCTCCCTTTGTAGTAGCCTTGTCCAATAATTTATGTCAGGTTAACAGGCTGCTGGGCAGATACTTCTGTTCACTGTTCAGCAAAGAGAGAGAAAGACAGAAATTTAAGACCTAAATTGTTTGTGAGGACCAGATACCTTTTCAAATAGGCTAATACTCTATATAAAGGCCTAACAAAGTTAAGAAGCCTTTTTAGTATTGTAAGGTATGAGTGAGTGGATCAGGATGCATTCCCAGGTAAAATGTTAATTAAAAAGCAGTTTAAAGTATCATTCATGTGCAAACAAAAAGGCAAAAAAAGTCATTCATGATGGTTTCTCATAGCTTTTTAGGGAATCGTGTTCACAGTAAAAAGCGAATCAGTGTTATGAATTCAGTTAGTTAGGAACTTCTTGTTTTGTACTTTATCCCATTCCACTTGTGTGTGTGTGTGTGTGTTCTCTGGCCATTCATATATTTCACAGAATAATCAACAAATTCCTTTATACCGATGGGTTGTAATATAATGGGCTTTGTTAATTGTCAAACAGGAGACATGACAAGGAATTCTCCAGAAAAGACTGAAAATGACAGCTTTTTAAAGTGACATTTTAGGTGTTCATTTCCTCATTTAGCCTTACAATACATAATAGGGGCAAAATGTCAAGGCTGATAATTGAAGAGAACAGGTTAAGATTATTCACTTATTTAAAACAGATAATCCTACCTTCTGTATATATTTAATGAAGCTAAGAGGAAGAAAAAATAAGAAGGGCTCCTTTCAGGCCCCCATCGTTAGACTGCAACTGAATTTTAATTAAGAGGCTTTATCTTTTAATATTTTCCTCATGAAGTAAAAGAATAGAATAGCTGACTTTTTTCTTCTTTCAAACTTTCAATTAAAAATAATATACTGAGAAAGCCAAGAAACAAATATTATTTTGTCAAGGTCTAAGCAAAAAAAGAACCCATAAAAGAAATTTTTACAAAATGGCTGCAAGTCAGACTATGCTATAGGGTGGGCAATTTATTGCACTAGAAATTTGTCACCCAAAATCCTGTAGAATATGCCAGAACTCTCGTTCACTTCTTAATAAAGTTTCTTCTATTCTGACATAATATATTGCATAAAGTGCAGGAGAACAAGAGTAAAAATGTGTTTTTTTAATGATTAAGGGCTGATCTTGTTCCCACTGAGTCAATGGCAAAACTCCATGGACTTGAGCTGAATATATGGGTATAGATAAGATGTTGTTTACTGTGCTCTTGCTTTTTTTGAGAGTAAAATATAAATGAAATATATTCCTTGCACAAATTGGATTATCTCAAGTCATCTGTTGACTTCTACAGGGATCTTTCCTTGTTGTTCAGGAATTACAGTCCTYTACATCCATGCAGCCTTAAGGACACTCCTGCCATTGTGTGATTTGGCTGTTGAACAAAAGAAGGAATCAACACTCTCATGGAACAAATGTTCATGAGATTTTGCTTGAATATGTAAATGGCAGTAATGTTAGTAATCTCCCCCAGCCCTCCCTCAGCTGCAGTCACAATTTTTCTTAAAAGCCACAAGTGTCTTTGGGCAGAGTCTTGCCTGGTTCTAGCACAGCCATAAAAAAGAGGAGAGCAAAGTTTTCCTCCACATGTCCTGGCCACATTTGAACTGGGAAATGAGCAGAGGGAACACGGGCTGCATATTGCATGCTGCAACTCACCCCTCAACAAGTGCATGGACACTGGATAAAAAAGAGGAAGGAAGTAAGTAGGCTTGAGTGGATCCACCAGTGCATCAGCTGGATAAGGCATGTGGTAGAGATGGATCAGGATTGTGCCAGGTGGTAGAAATTATTTCTTCCAAGGAGTAAAACAGGAACAGAAAGAGCTCTTTGTCTCTGTAAGTCCCTGACTTTCCTGCAACATCTCTTTGGGAGGTAGAACTCCCAATCTGCCACGTCTTAGAACTGAGACTCAACCAGTCCTTTAAAAGGTGAAAAAGAAGAATTTGCCAAGACGGCTGTCATTTTTGTTAACAAAAACATTTTGGATGACAAACAAACAATCCACTCCACTTAATTGCTTCAGTGGCATAAAACATTAGTCAGCTTGTATAATGCCTTACCAGCAGACATGGAGTTGCATGAGAAAAATAATTGCCTCTGAAATAGGAGGTGGTGAACAGTGTTGCAACTGCTGTATAGTAACGTTATTAGGAAGTGTGAAGGAGTAGAAGGGAGTTGTTTATGATAACCTGAGCAAATGATTCCTGAATTGTTGGCCATACAATTCATCAGCCCGTCAGGTAAAATGTGCAAGGCAAAGTGAATCAATACAATTGCCCCCTTCTCTCTCTGGCACATCCTGGTAGGTGATAGAGCATAACAGTGTTGGTTTAGACATTATTAGGTTATCCTGAAAATATATCACTTTTGAAAAGGTGAATAATTGGACAGAGCTTAGTGCTAACAAGCAAAAGGTTGAAGGCGGGGGCGTGGGGGGAGAGAAGGGGGACAATGATGAGAGCGAGAGGGAAGGGGGGTTGTGGTGTTGTAGAAGCAAATCCATTCCAGGAGGCCACCAGCATGTGAAGAGCTGTAAGTCTCGTTTTGGTTTGCACTTTGGCAAGTGAGTACAGTTGTTGGTCTGATAAATATCAAACTGCATTTATGGTTTCTGAAACTATTTTTGATCCAGCAGAGAACTCAGAAATACCTTGTCATGTAATTTAAACTGTGAAAGGTATACCCCTGCCCAATAAAATTAGGAGGTAGTAAATTTTGCCCCTGTAAACGGAAATCCCCACTTTTCCCAGCATTTACCTAATCTGTGGAGTTCACTGCCGTAAATGGTCATGAAGATAATATATTGTGGCTGGATTTTTAAAAGAGCTAGATAATTTTATGACCATCAGCAACATCTGTAAGTATGCAAACGAAGATCATGATAATGATAATCCAACCTCATATTCTACAGCATAGAATAACCCCCCTTTGGGACACAGGAAAGAATTTCTAGCACTGGATAATTGACTAGTTATYTAATGGGTGTTTTTACTCCTTCCTCTGACACCTAAGAGACAAGGCACCATTAGACACATGGTACAGGACTGTTTCCCTGTACCTGCTCCCACCAAAGAACATGGCAATATTCCAAGGGTTTGATATGAACCTGAGCTTCATGTAGAGCTGTTTGAAGGTTTGGTGCCAATAGTGGGTTGTAATTTGTCTTTTTTTGTGATAAAATATAATGAAGTCAATCTACTATTCCTGGAAAGTTTCCTGAGTGTGTGTGCTGTGGTTCTGGCACTGGCTATAGGTTCAAATCCTAATGCCTACACATTTGCAATGTGATCATGTGTCATCAATGTGTAAATCATTCATACCTGCTTTGCACATTAGCTTGTCATCTCAAATGAATGTGAGAATATTGTTTTCTTTCATCCAGCTTCTTTCTCTCCTGTCTATTCCATTTAGCTTGTCTAGATGAGCAATCTAATAATATTTTTATACAGTATCTGATGCAAAGACACAGCTTGGATCCTGAATTTATTTGGGGTTTACTCGGGCAAAGCTTTCCATCGCAATCAGTGGCTTTGATTTTAATCCTTACAGGACTTTCAGAGGCAGGCCCAGCCTGTTAGATTGTGACACCAATCTTGCTAATATCTCTGCTGCCCAAGGAAGACACTGGATCTGGGGACTGAAACAGTGAAAAAGATCCTCAAAATGTAGTTCGGAGTAGTGTAGTATTCCATCTCCTCCTTCCTTCTCCCTCTTATTTCCCTAGCAGGTACTTAAGGGACATGCATAAATCTGTCTTCCAAGGGTTCACCTCCCAAACACCCACATAAAGGTTACATGAGGCCTATGAGCAAAAGCAGAACACAGGGTAGAGATTTGAAGCATAACTGCATCTACAGGGATGCTATCATTTCTCAGACCAGCCTCCAAAGAGATGCAGGACATTTCTTCTGCTTCTGGAGCAGCCAGGATCAGAGGGGTGTAAAGGTGGCATAAAGCTACTTCCTGCAAATTCCTTGCTATGCATGGTGGTGGTGCAGAGATGGGAACATAAGGGATAGAATAACATGGTTTATCAGGGAGCTTGAAGGAATATTCGTTTTCTCCCCGTGTTTTTAAAGYGTGTGAGCAAACACTTCTCCTTCAGAAAATGCATGGCAGGGAACTTACGACAGGAAAACACCAACAAACAAAATAGGTCATAAGCCATCAGCTTTTAAGGTTCCACAGAAGTCCAAAATGAATCCTCCTCTGAAGGAACTCTTATAAAAGGAATGTGTTTTGCAAACCAGGATGTGGTTTCACATGACAAATCCTGTGGTGGCAGACCTACTTGAAGAGATTCCCACTACCCTCTTCATCTTTGCAGCTCCTTCCCATCCTCCTACCCGCAGCTCTAGAGTTTACTGTCTGCTCTGTTAGGATGATTCAACTGTTTGGCTGTGCTCTGAATCAGAGTTGTCGTACTGTCCACTTTCAAAACAACTGAGAAAGATTTCTCTTTTTGTGCATTTTGAAAAATCAGATCATTCCCAGATCTGGTTTGGAGTTCAGCCATCGAAGCCATTGAATTAGCATGACTGAGGGGGAGGTAACCCCTGTCAGGCAAGCAGGGAATCCCTTAACAGTTCTCTGCCTCTGAAAAATTCATGCCCTGGAAAAACACTCTCCTATTTGATAAGAGGCAACCCACAAGAGCCACCATCCATGAAAAGAAGAGGGATATTTCAGGCAAACTGCTATTCAAATAGACCTATTCAAATTCATTATCACTGCATGACGCAATCAATTCTATATATTTATCAGGATTTGGGGCTGTTTTCTTTTTCTGCCACTGACAAATAGGTCAAAGTAAATCAGATCACTGATAAGACAGGCCCCTGGGAAGAGGTTCTGCCACACTTGATGCATGGACAGGGCATTCTGTTCATCACTCAGATGATTTTGTCTTGCAGTATCTGTTTATTTTCCCTCTTCTTTCGTTGCCCAAGTTTGAAAGCAGCCTGAAATAGAATAGGATTTATGCTACAATCTGCAGACCCTGAGCTTTCTATTTAGGAGACTCAAAGACTATAAAGCAGGAGAGAGCTTTGGTATCATCTTGTCTGACCTCTGCTACAACCCAGGCCATTAGCTTTCTCTGGCTTAATTCTTGTTTGGTCTATGTACTGGAAAAACATCCAGTCTTGATTTAAGAATTGCCAGTGGCTGAGAGAATTCATCACAACTCTCCGTGAACTGTCCTTATGGTCAGTTACCCCATCTGTTAGAAAATTTCCATCATATTTTAGTTTAGATTTGCTGACCTTCAGTTCCCAGCCATTGGGTCTTGTCTTTGTTGTGCTTTTGTAACCCTAGATTTCTATCAAGAGTCAGATCAGAGAATGAGGCTGTAATTAGGCACATATATATCACTTTGAGATATTTTCAGACATCTTGCCTCTTGAGCAGAAGTGAGGTCTGAACAGAGTTGTGTAAGGCTTCTTTTGAGAAATGAATATTATCATTCCAAATACGGTTATTTACATTTGCTGCCCTTTGAATTATAGGGATATGATTTTCCAATACCCATTGAAACATAACTCCCTCTAGGTGCTTTTTGGGATCTTTGGGTAATTTTTTAAGTAAGAAATGGCATGTTACTTAGAAGTGCTGAGGATCCACATTTTTCGCTCATATCAACTGAATTAGAACCTAACTTTTGTGTTTGTAAAGAGTATTCAGCAAGTATTAGAGGTCAAAGATGCAGTGAAGTATCATACTTTTGATGAATGCTACTAATTTATGAATTACAGTTGATAAAGAGAATTGATATCTGTTCCTGAAGGGTGCTTTATGATATTACAGGATGTTTCTTTGATATGATGACCTCTTTCCTGGTGATGCCCTATTGAACACTCTGTCCAGACCCAGGAAGCATGTAAAGAAGGCAGTACTAGGTTGGGCTGATAAAGCACAACCAAGTACCCACAGTTTGTCTTTTTTTCGTGTTGACATTTTCTCTCTGACAGTGTTATGTAACTTTACCCTTTCTAGGAGAACATCCACCGGCACTAACCCACATTCACTTCAGATAGTATTTTCTGTTTCATCTGAGTGTATATAATATTTTCGTTACCTAGTCATCCTTATGGTCCTGGGCCTTTGCTCCTCAGCTAGTGATCTGGCTACTGCTGGCATCTTGTACATCCATAACTTCTCTCCTAAGCCTTTGTCCCCTTTAATCATAAAATACTCTGTCCTTTTTCTTCTGTAATGTGGGATTCATCTAGCCCTCCACTGCCTGGTGACTGAGTTGGCTAATGTCCTTTACAGGATAGTACCTTTCCTTCTGTCCTCAGCTCAAGTGAAAGGAAGACCAGAAGGTTTTGAGCCTGTAGGGGACCATGGCTATAACAGAAAATGAATTTGTACTGAGAAGAGTTTCCTGAGCGTTTCTTGAGACTTAGTACTTTGAGAGACTTTGGACGGGAAGATCCTGACTGAAGCAGGAGAGAATCAAAGACCTGGAGAGAGGACTAAGGAACCACAATTTCAAAGCTTGTGTACTTGATCCCTGAACTGGTTGCTGCTGTAGGCACTGGTGCTCCTTCCACTGAGAGAAGTGGGATCGGAAAACCAAGATAAGTATTCCAAAAGACATAGTGGAAAAGCAGCAGTAGTGAGGATATTTAGGCGGTGATAAATATAACTCCATTACTTTTTATGGCACTGCTTCTCCTAATACATAAAGCCAAGTTCTCATCTGGGCCAGAATGGAGACAAAAGAGCTATCAGGGCATCAGTTGCCTCGACCTGGTTGTTAGAATTCTGGAGATCTAGTGTACATTAAAACAGTCGTAAAGTGGTTAAAATATTTCATAACAAATACAGGCATTCAGACCTCTTCATACACATGCATAGCTTTCCCTAGGCAGGGAGAGCTGCTTTTCATATTGCTCTCTTGTGTTGCTTAATCCTGCTAGCCCAAAGAGCCAGGACAGACTGTGAGTTAGGTCAGTGAAGTTTTTCCCAGTAGATTATACCACATGCCAGTGAAGAGCTGGCAAGGCATGAGAAAAAACCATGTGCCACGTGCCCTCTCCCACACAGAGCAAGATGGAGTAGTTGGTCTAGGAGTTAGCTGTGCTGGGTTGATGCCAGCTGGGAGTTTTTCTCTGCAGATGATGAATTCGCAGTAGCTATTTAAGATCAGCCCAGACAGGGAGGGGGAAAACCTGGCCCGTAGGTGGATCATGCTGACACTTCCATGAAGATAACCTGGCTACACTGGAGCCAATTCCACCAGCATAACTGAGCTGACAGCTTGGTGAAAAGGACTATATCCTCATCCAAGTGAAGACAGGAGCAAGAGACCTATTGCCACCTTTGGGACTGAAATGTATCCCTACCACTCTGAGCACTAGCACAGTTTTTTCTTTCATGGCTATTTGACAGCAAATCGGTGCAGGGAATGGAGAACATTTAAATAACAAGCAAGTTTAAATTTAGCTAGTTTGTAATGAAACTTTCTAGATGTCCCAGCCAATGATGCTAGATCATTCATTGAGAAATGATATGTTGCCATTCATGTGATGGCGATGCTATGACAACTTACTTTTGAAAATTAAAATGGAGTGGTTTATTTATTTTTTGTCAGTCAAGTTGATCCAGTAGGACCTAATACTGTATGTGAATGAACAATAATAATAATTATGCTCTGCAGTTAGAAGTTCCAGTGTTTTTTGTTTATTTAATAATTTTCTGGAATACTTCACAGACATTGGCTCCCCTTGTCCAAATATTTCATTTAGATTCAACTTTATAGCTGTCCTGAAATGTAACTGGTCATCTGGCTGAAACCAGAAGGCAGCCAATTAAATTCACAGGAAAACATTAATCTGAGCTGAAGAATTCACAGCACATGTGTGCAATCATTCCTCCTTGTACATATCCTTTCTGTTCTGCCCCTGCTCCTGCTCCCCCACCTCGTACCCCTCCCCCTTGTTTTACCGGTCGAAAGAGAGCATGCCAACTCTAACAGCACTGTCCAAGGGAAAGGAAGATTAACACCATCTTTTCTTGTGTGCATTCAGGACTTGGTCCAAGAAGGCCACTAGACTGAATGTGAGTTTTTCTCTTGCTTTTACCAGGCCTGGGATATGGCCCAAGTTTTGTATTGCTGACACATATCAGCACAGGGTATGAGGATGGAGGAGGCAGGAGCCAGGGTGTGGGTGGCGATCAGTGAGCACAGAGTCATGGGCTGGAAGGGGGGGAATGAGACAGAGAAGGAGGAATGGAGGGAGGAGGAGAGGAGAAGGTGGGTAAGCTGGGGGCAGGAGCAGTGGTCTAGGACCACTAGATAATACTCTCTTGGACCCAGAATTGAAGCTAGTCTCCTTATTCCTCTGCTGTCAGTAAACAGCTGTGAAAACCTGCAGGAAATGCATGCTTCTTGTCTCCTTCTCACTGTTGGTTCATTCCACAAAAAGCCTCTCAGCTCCCCTGTGAACTTCAGGCAGGGACAAATGGGCTGTGGCTATGGTGGGGGAAGGGGGTCACACTCATCTAGAGGTTCGAGCTGGAGGTTACTGTGGTTCCTCCTCATGGCATTTCAAGACATAAAGGGAGGTGGTGTTTTTACAAGTAGGGAATTGCATCAAAAACCAAACAGGATTATATTTAAAGGGTGACGAAGTTAAGCATTTACCAACTAGGAAATGCCAGAAAGGATGTTGCTTGCATTCTCAGGTTGAACAATAGTTCAACCCGCATAGYGCAAGATGCAGCAGTCTGCAGGACTACTGCCTTAGCTGTAGCAGAAGGTGGTGAATGGGTGATAAATAAGGTGGAGAAAGATCAGGGATAATTTCATGTTTAAAGTGCCTAGTTAGCGTTCAGGGCAAAAAAGGTTCCACCCATGCCTGTGCCACAAAGCTCCTAGGTAATGCTGGGTCCTAGGTTTCCAAAATCAAGAATCTAACAGTTAGTTAGATAATTGCATATTGCCCCATAACCTGGGGTTCCACATCAGATTCCTAGGCTGGGCTTGCATGAGAGTGCACCTCTCAGCAGGAGTCTTGGCATGCTTTGAGCTTAAGAGGTATTATAAAAATGCTCAACATATTGGAGAATCAGTTCCTGGGTGTTTCAAGGCATGCAACTTTCTGGGCATTCAGTTTCTCATCTTTAAATATGAATAGTTACATTGCCATTTTATAGGTGACAAGTTTCATGGTATGACATGTCTCTCGGGGGTAGAAATGATCTGTACATGCATGGGCAGCTGTTTGAATATGATAAAGAGCACAGATTTTTATACATATATATATATATATGCATATACATGGCATATATTATGCATGTRCACTGGATGAGAGATAATGGAAAAGCTAGCCTATCTCACCCATAAGGATCTGCGTGAAACTTGGCGCATTTTAACACCCTTACTGATGGACACAAGGAAATGAGATCGAATTGGGAAATATATTATTATCTCAAAACAAGAGGGAGCCTATCGGGGATATCATCCACTTACTGGCAAAGGCACTGTGCATTATTCTGAATATATGTTCCAAATATTTCTATTTGTCTCTGTTATGTGTTTGTGTGTGTGTGCGCACGCGCACGTGTGCACACGCACACACACACTGAGGATATATCATATCACCACAGATCCCCACCACTTAAACATATGTGTGTGTAGTGCGTTTGTGTATAACTACAGTTGTGTCATGTAGTGTTCTTTATGCTTCTTGTTTTGATTTTGTTATTTAATTCATAATTCAGTTGAGATCTGAGATAAAAATGCTAAGTAGTTTTTTGGCTTGATGTCATATGAAGTTTTAACACAATGCTTTTGCTTATGGCCTTCAGCCAATGTGTATGCCTTGCACGTCATTTGTGGATGCTCTCAGAAAAGAATGTGCAGAATTGCATTTATTTTTTGGCATTATGGGTTGTATGAAAGCTACTTTAATGCTTATTCTAGGCCAGCTATTCAAAAAAATGTAATACTGCTTGAATTTATTAAACAAGAGTTTCAGCAGGGCTGCTTTATGTTATTGTTACTTACTCTTTACAGTGAAGAGGCAACATACTGACCATCAAAAATCAAACCCAAGTTTTGTTTCCTAGTAAATGTATAAGTTATAGCTATGTTGTAAGCTTTTTCTGTTTGTTGAGCCCAATCCTTTCTGACAGAAAGCACACAACAAGGTAACATATAGCTTTGACCAGTATGCAGCTCTAATTTACTTAAAAGTTTTGCCACTGATTTCAAAGGAAGCAGGATGAAGTACAAATGTGAAGGACTATGCATAGTGCAAAATTTACCGAGGCTGTAAGCATTTGGGGGCACGGACTGCATTTTCACTATACAGATGTGAAATGCCTGTAAGGAAAAGCTTTCTGATTGTTGCTGCATACACTATCACATGAAAAATTAGGTTTTAGCAACACTTTTTTCTACATAAAAAACTGATTATTATAACAGTTCATGAGGAAGATGACAGGAGGGTAAATGCCTTGACTGCATGGAGTGTAAAACAAAGGTTGACCCATATTCAACATATGACAAATGTTTAAGAGTTTGGATGTGGATCTCAATCTGGATATACACTCTCAATTTCAGAAGCTTCCCTCCAATTTCATGGGAGCAGCTGATCTATTCCTACAGTTCTAGCTCCTGTCATAACTGCTGGCACCACAAGAGCAACTGTTCCTGAGAAACATCACAGCAGATGCTAGATATGGGTTGAATTTGGAGATAAGTTTGATAACTGAAAGTTGTAAAAGTTCAACCAGCTGGTGCTCACGAGCTCTGTCCTGGCAGTCTCTTCTCTAAAAACAGGAGAGGAAAAAAAAAAAAAAGCCCAGGATCTTTGGGTTAAAGCTCTCTGTTGCACTTATACTAGCAATCCCAATGGAGCAGCACCTTCTCATCTTCAAGTTCTGGCTCACTCAAAGGAACATTTTTGTAAAATATAACAGACAGAGGCTGCTCTAATTTATAGCTGTCTATGGGCTTCTTAGCAACCTGAAAGCAGGCAAGACTTCTAGCTTTCCCATATGTGTTTCTTCCTCCTTCCAATCTGGCCCTTGGCAGAAACTAAGGCTTAAAGGAAAGAGAGGCAATGGCTGGGTTGCCTGAGGTTATTCTATTCAGAGTTGGTTCATTCCTCCTTGCATGGCCTAGAGAGCCCACAGCAGAAGGAAAGGCTAATAGAGGTACAGATTGGTCTGGTGACTCTTTGCTATGATAAATATATACATAACTGCAGTAAATATTGAGATCTGAGAAATACAATGGTGTTGTGTGAAACAAAGTGTCCTTTGAACATGGGGAGTGATGAAAAGCATTGGAATAGTGTGGACCATTTTGCTTACAGAGGAACAGATGATGTGCTAAAATATCTATGAACCATAAGATTTAGGAATAGCTTTAAAAATGTCATCTATTCCACTGATTTTGAAGTGGCTTTAAAGTGTGAATATAATTGGATCTATCAGAAGAAAGAATGAGGTAAGCAAACATTTTGCTTAAGTACAGCCTTCAGTGACTATAGGGCCGGATAGCTGTGCTTACTCAAGGTTATTGATTTAGCTACAAATACTGATTTCTTTAGATTTTCCTGAAGAGGTGAAATACTCTGCTGGAATAACCTCATATATACATAAAGCCAGAGGACAATATATTAGGTTATACCAGTTGAAGAAATTATTGGAATATTTTTGCATAATATGAAAACAATCCAGAACTCAATATTTATCTTAACACATTCCTGTATTTAGAAATTATAATTTTGATTACTTCAGGTGAGTATTCTTGATTGCAGTTGAAAGAGGAAGATCCACGCTAAAGGAAATCTTATGGGAATGCTTGTTATTGTCTGACCTCCTAACTACCTTTTATTCAAAGAGGTTGGGAGTCAAACGAACACCCAGACATTTGGATGTTTCCTCCTAATTTCCAGCCTGGATCTGTCTAACATTTTAAAGAACCTTATTACCTTGCTTTTTTACTGTTTAATGGTTTTACAATTTTCTAGCTTCCTCTCCTCCAGACTCCTTTGTAAGCAGCTATTGCTGATTTCTGTCTAGCTCCACACTAGCTTCTTTGAGCAAAGAGCTTGAAATCTCTCTATTGAATACAATGCTAGATTGCTCAAAACACTTTGCAGTCTCTTTCAAAAAGGGGGAAACTCCATCAAAAGGAGATTAGGGAATCCTCATCACCAAAGGTTTTTAAGGACCAAGCATTGAACAAGCATGTGTTAATAACACAGACATAATTCAACCTGTTCTTAGGCAGGGGAACTCTCTTGAGATCTCTTTGGTTCTTGAAATACTTTCTATCATTCTAAAATATTAACAAGAATTACATTCCATAAATACATTTTTTAAAGTATCATCGTTCCTAGAGTTTGGTAGGATAGCTAAAAATCTGTTTGGAAGCTGGTCATTCTGTTACACTTCATATTTTTTTCTGAATAACTGCACCGAAGAAAACTTTTCCCTGGGTGTTTTTGTATAATCCTGTTGTTGCCACCCCTGTTAAATCATTTGTCACTTTTCCAAAGGATTAACTGTTGGTAACCAAATACAAAGCAGCACAGGTTTTGGTTTTGTTCAGGCTTTGCTGCTTTTTACCAGGTACTTGCAAGATGGACAGTATGGGAACTCCGTCTGAATCCTTCTCAATTCTGGACACAGAAACAGTGAAGAAACACAACTTTTTAGATGTTTATGTGTCATAATAGCACATAGAAAGCCTTCAAGACTTTTTGCATGAGACCTCAAGTCGTATCAGATCAGAGCAGGCCAGTGAAAGTGGATGCACTGGCCATTAGCAAAAGGGAGTTAACAAGTGATGAAGTCAGGAATGTGCTGAAGTCTTCAGGATGAATGAGGGGGATAAAGTGTGGGAAGCCACAGCTTCAGAGAAATGAAGCCACTGTTGGGTTAATTAATTGGGGTGGGATGTCTGCTCATGGAGGGGAGGAAAGGAGCAAGGAGCTTCATTTGGTATGTGTCTAAGTTTCAGGTAGTAGTTACAAAGGATTCTGGAGCCGCAGGAAGCACAGAAGTGTTGGGTGCAGTTCAGACCTGCAGGGAGCCAAAAAAACATGTCAGGTGTTTATGAATATAGGCTGCAGCTGCTAATGCCAGGAGTGCTTCACCGTATAAACAGTGTGCTAGGCCTGAGCTAGAACCCGCACTGACTATCCCCGCAATTTCTAATAAAGCTCTGTCTGCCACAAGTCAGGTTTCACATATGGGACCTGATTTTGATAACATTAAACGACAGGCAGTGGGCTTCCTGCAGCATATGGTTTCCCCTAGCCTGACGATGTCAGGTGTGGAGATTCAGTGAGATGCCTTCCGAGGGCAAGCCCTATCTACCTGTTCCTGTAAGTGCTTGCAGAATTAGGATATGTGTCTTCTTGCTGACCTTTGACCCTGCAGCAGCAACCAAGTAAGCTGCTTCCCATTAATGGCAAAGTAAAAGAGTTAACTTTATCATAAGCTATGAGCCCTGATATCAAGGAGAAGGAGTAGAGCTGGTGTTTTGTTTGACTAAGAAGTAGTGGCCATTTGCCCTACATTCAAACTCAGTGTTAAAAAGGCTGGCTTGAATGTTCTCCTTTCAGTATCATATTCTTTCTCCTTCCTCCTCTTTCCTTTCCCCTCATAAACCTCTGAAACTTTACACTGATAAACCAATAATTGTCCTGCTAAGTTTGGGAGAAACAAGMGAGTATTTTAAAACCAATTTCTCTGAAAACTTGACTGCCTAAATATATTTTTCAAAATTAACCTGTCTACAGAATTGCTTGGCTTAACAATCCTAAATGTGCTTTGTATCATCCACCTCTGGGCACTGTATTTTAATGTTTAGGGTGAAAGGGTAATTTTGGGAGACAGGACAAGGAGTTATCAAGATTTGTTTTTGTGTTCAGCTTTCAAAATAATATTGGTAAGCAAAAGACTTGGAGATGGCATGACTTTGAATTTTAACAATTTTATATTGTAATATTTATAACTATTTATTTTTTAACTATTTATGTCCATTCTTTCATTTTTAGATGCTTTAAGATGGAAATATTATTCTGGGGAAGTTCTAAAATGTTGTTGAGGCCTCATGTAAACACCAGTAAAGCACAAGTTTTAACCTTCCTTCTCTCAAAGATGTATGCTGGTTTTTGAGAGGAGGAAGAGAGGAAGGAAGGGCATTATGTTGCTTTTGTTGTCTCCCCGTCCCCAGATAAAGATGCCCAAAGGTATCAAGGATAAAGCAACATCAGGGCTTCTAAAAGTTTAAGTATCTGGCTGCAACATTCATTTTATGCAAGGCTGGAGACAGCAAGTGTTCAGCACAGATGTCTCTGCCAGTCCTGAAGGTTTCTGTCTCTCAGTTGCCCCTCAGAGCTATTGGATAGCTACTCACCCGGTGGAGAAAGAGCAAAGTGAGCTGCAGGTAAAGGGGAGGATCCTTTTTTCCTGTTAAAAAAATTTAAAGCAAGCATAAAAGAAGTCAGAGGAAGGGTTGAACTTCACTGTAATTCAGTGGTCACATGTTGCAGCTATTTATGAACATTTTATAATACCCTCAAAATATTTCAAGAACTTTACAGACTGCAAAGGTGAATCCTGGCATTGGAGCCTCAGCTGGGATGCATCAGGATACCTGATCTACGTGGGCTGAAGGTCCCTAGCTTTGGATTGTACTCAGATGGTTCACTTCAACCCTATATCTGGCCCTGAGAGCTCCTCTGTACATTTTTAAGTTTATCTAAACATGACTAATGACATTTCCACATGCCCATCATTGAACATGTTCCTTCTCTCTTTTAAACCTACTCAAGGTGGAGGAGGGGAAAATAAAGGAGAAAGACTGCCTACCTTTTCTTTCTAGTAGAGAGACATAGCCAGAAGAATGTGACTAGAGCTCCTCTCCCCAACATCAGAATGGAAAATTAAGGGGGATCTGGGTGCAGAAACATAAGAAGGTGAAGAACTTTTTTTTTTAACATTTAGTCTCCTTGTAACCTTGAACTGAAGGACTGATGCTTTTATCTCCATTTTTCCCTCCACTCCATCATGCAAAGAGTTGTTCCAAAATCACTTGGCAGCAGTAAGACAAGCTATTTCCTAACCCTCAGAATAACTCTTGTTTTGAATAATTCCCAACTACTTAAAAATGTATCCACATATACGTACTTTTTGCATGGGAAAAGAAAAAAGCTTATAGTAGGGATAAATACTCATGGATAATGCGAAAATCCTGTTACAATCATTACTATTATTGATGTTGAACTGGTTTTATGTGTAGAGTCCTAGGCACTGATCAATATATATTTGTGAAATAAGCTATGCAAGTACCAAAGAAATGAGCAGTCCCAATCCCAAATTTCTGCCATCTATACAGGGACAGTAAGTGTCTTACAGCTCAAGTTCAAGTAGAGGTGGGGGCTAATTTCCTTGCTGAAGTCTGAAAAGGRCTTTTAAATACCTTGGGCTGGTGGCTGCATAAGTAGAAACCCCAATGCTGACCTGTACAATGCAAAACAAAGTAATGGTACTGTAGGTTTCCCAGTTTCACTTGACAGCCTTGCTTCACTAACTAACCAAGAGGCAGTGTGTGCTGTTATGCACTTCTAGAGGTATTGGTTGGTACTCCTGATCTGTTCCTGGACTATTCTAGCACAGACTTTCAGGAGATTTCTTCCCAGTACTGTTTGATAGTAAGTTTGGTACCTTCATCTACACTGCAGCTGTGCCCACTTTCTGCCACTCTCAGGAAAATGAAGACATCTTACTTCGGCATTCATCTCTGAAAACTCACCAGAGGCATTATGGTGGAAGAAATAATTCCAGTAATACACAGACCTTAGAAGAGGAATGATTTTTATATTTGGGTGCAAATCCAGCTTTTTGAATCCATACATAGGGTTTCTTGTCCTTTCCAATAATAATAATAGATAGTTCTACCTGCACTTGCGTCGTGGAAAATGTCTCCCCTCTTCAGGGTAACAAGGGAAGGGGAGAGATTCATTGACGGGGAATTATGGCATGATAAAAACATGCCAAAATTGCACATTCTCAACCAGTTGGCATCAGTCTAACTCCTGGTTGAAGACAGCTTGCAGATTCCCAGCCTTCCCTCCCCTTAGAACCAGACCTGTGGAAAGCTTGTGTTGCTCTCCTGCTTCTTCTGGACTTGTTACTGTCTGAGTCTTATCACCCTCTTATCTTACATGAACCCTGAAGAGATTGAAAACTCCATGCTACCCAAGCAAAGAGAGGCTTCCACTGGGTGTCCTTCACAAGCAAATTTAAAAATTAGCCTTACCACTGATTTCAGCAGAGCTCCAACCTATGATTATTCATTTCTAATTAGCTGCTTCCAATCCACTGATAAATAAAAAGTGCCTGTTTTGTGCAAATGTTTGCTAATGACCTACTAAGACCCGTTCAGATTAAAAATGTGATAAAAGGTAGCGCTAACTAAATAAAATAAAAGGCCAGGAAAAGCAACAGACAATAAGCAGGTGTTTAACTGTGATACGTCAGTGGGGTGGAAAAGTTGGACTATATGACCTCCTGAGGTCTGTTCCAACCTGAATTATCCTATGATCCTAAAAATACTTGGCTTTCTCACCCTTCAGGATTGTCTCCAAAATGTAATGCCCATTCAATGTCTTTTTTTTGGTAGTTCTCAGAAACCAGCACCTCTGCTTGCCCTTTTCTTTGCCTTGCTTGCCAGCACTGCAAGGACAGCAGTAGAACCATTCTCCTCCCTGCATATAACTTGTACAAGGATTGGATACTGAAGGAAGATATCAGATTTGATGAAGAAATTCAGAAACACAAAACTGACAAATGAAATAAACAACTTTATCATATTTCCTGCATGGAAGCATAGAAAGGAAATTTTCAAAGGAAATGACTTTCAAGCAATATAACATGTGAGAACTTGCAATTTAAATGAGCTTACAAAGTAAGATTTAAATACAGGCTGTTAAGTTGGCTGCATGATATCCACCCAATTCTTTAGAAGTTCTAGAACATTTCATTCAATGACAGAAATGGTACTGAATATAATTTTCATACATGTTATTATCCTGGTTAAACAAATTGAATGTAAAAAAATAAATAAAAAGAACAACAAAAAATCCCATAACATAAAACAACAACATAAATCCACCAACACCCAGCAAAGAAGACCCAGTCTATCACTAAATCTAGGCTATTAAAGCTAACATCAAAATAAAGTAGAAATTAAGCAATACCGCTATCAAATCAAGAACAGTTGTGACACGCCGCACAGCGCGTTCCCCAGCGGCTGTTGGAGTTGCTGTGTCAGAGGCTGGGACCCAGACCGACCCTCTGACAG
>NW_020450318.1:0-1183 GCF_003343035.1 Apteryx rowi | reverse complement strand
GTGAAAGACAGAGCGGAGCTGGGTGCGGTGACAGCTGGGAACTGCTGCGTGGAGCGTGGCGGGTCGCCAGTGGGGGCGCCCGGGCGCTGCCGGTGGCGGTGTCGGAGCCCGCGGGGGCGCCGGGCGCTGCCGGCTGCTTCTCTAAGCGCCTGGGCCCGCGCCGGGGCAGCCAGTGCCGCTAGCGGCAAGGCGAAACCATCCGGGACGGGGAACCGCCTCTCCGGCGCTCGCTCTCCAGCCGCTCTTTGCCTTCGTCACCCTGTGGCGGATTAAAGCACGGACTCAGGAGGGTTTGCGTCCTGAGACCCTGATTGTTTATTCTAACACATACTTATACCAAAAAGTTAGCTACTTCAGCGATTTCACAGACACACTTTGCTAAGCCAATCATTATGCAGATTACGTCACAGGTAGCCAATCATTGCACCGATCACGCACGCAGCGATCATGCCTTGTACTTTGCTGCTTGCTTCCTAGTTAGAGAAAAGCTGTCTTGTTCTTAACCTTGGTTCCCACTGGCTTTTGCTGGTTTATCTGTACTTTCTCAGGATGTATCATTCCCAGCTGCACCGGTGTCCTTGGGTATGTTTGTCTGAGGCTCCTGTTGAGACTCCTTCTTGTCCGAGCTGGTAACAGTTCCCCCGTTCCCCTTTTCCCACGGCTTGCTACTTGCAATTCCCCTCCAACTTAACCCTGTCATGACCCGCCACATCACCGCGCTGCGTCCGGGCGCTGCGGGGCCCCGGGCCGAGAGCGCTGCCGCCGCCGGGAGCCGCCGAAGCAGGAGCGGGCGCGGAGCGGCGCAGGAGAGGGAGCCGGTTCCCAGCGGGACCGTGGCTGCCGGGCGGTCGGGGGCGGGGCGTATGCAAATCAGGGACGGGTGTCAATCGGGACGGCTCACGGTGAGGGCAAGGGGGCGGGGACATGCAGATGAGCGCGGGACATGGAAACCGGCGTGAGGAGCGGGGCGGGCGGGGCGTATGCAAATCGCAGCGGTGCGGGATGGCTGCAAATAGAGGGGCGGGACATGCAAATCAGGCTCTTACGGAGCCGAACGGGACGCCGGGAGGCTCCAACCGACCCGCAGAGGCGCCGCTCGGGGGTCCCCGGCGGGACGGACCCGGTGGGGCGGCGCCGCGGCGGGCGGGCCGGAGCCTGAGGGCAAGGGAGCGGGCGGCGGGGT
>NW_020450317.1:0-1154 GCF_003343035.1 Apteryx rowi | reverse complement strand
GCTGTGCAGTACCAGAAGGGAAAGTTTGAGGCTCTCACATCCCCTCCCACCCCCCTGTCCTTGTCCCCAGTCCCCAAGAGGATCTGGGTGTGTCTGGACTGCACAGGAGGGCAGGTAACATTTGTCAATGCTGATAATGGGGCCGAGATCTACACGTTCCGGTCAGTCCCATTGGTCTGGGAGAGGATCCGCCCTTGGTTTTGTGTGGAAAAAGGAGCAGTGTGGCTATGCCCCAGCAACAGCACCCCTCCCTCACACGCACCTCAGCCCACCTCATCTCCAGCCTAGGAGGCCTCCTGTCCTTCCCCAGATGCTCCTTCTGCTCCCCTCCTTGCTCCTGCAGCAGCAGATGGTCAGCTCAGCTCTGCCCAAACCCAGGGAGCAGSCAGTGGCTGAGGGGGACAGGGGCTGCTTGGGGCTCCATTCCTCGTCCTGGAGAAGGGAAGGAGGTTTGGGAGGCTCTGAGGAGGGTGAGAGGCCCTGCCTGAATYSCCCAGGTGTCCTGGCCTCTCCCCTGCCCTGTGCTGCCTTTGCTGGGGCACAAACCCTGCTCTCGCCCACTGGCACCTCTCGGGGCCGTGCACGTGAGCCCAGGAAGGAGCAG
This sequence comes from Apteryx rowi, assembly GCF_003343035.1. Lineage (NCBI taxonomy): Eukaryota > Metazoa > Chordata > Aves > Apterygiformes > Apterygidae > Apteryx > Apteryx rowi. Next base: position 550 of record NW_020450317.1, on the reverse strand, counting down.
AGGCTCTGCCCCAGCTCTCCACCTTCCTCTCCCCTCCGTCACGCTGTCCTTGCACGGGCAGTTCAATGGACTCTGCTGGCACGAGGTGCCCAGAGTCCCCCAGGTGCCTGGGTTTCCTTGACATGTGCTTGGAGCTGAATGGGGGGAGGGTGTCTGGGCTCTTCTTTCTCTCGCGCTCCGTCCTGCCAAGCTGCTGTTCAGCAGAACTGTGGTCAATAAAGGTTTGCACACGAACGTGAAGGCGAGGCAGTGGGGGCTCCCAGTGCTTTTTTTGTCATGGAATCTTTCCTCGCTGTGAAAGAGTGTTGCAACTGGAGTGAAGAAGATTTGGGAGCCGGAGGCAGTTTCCCTCCACGGGTGCTGCTGCTGCCGCCAGGCTCTGGGGCTGCGCGCACCCACCGGGGCCGGCGCCGGACAGGGGCTGAGGACCGGGCCGGGCCGGGCGGGGGGGCCACGGGAAGGGGCGGGCAATGGACAGGAAGGGTCTGGGGCTGCCGGAGCCGAGAACAAAGCGGAGCCCGAGCAGCCCCGGGGCTGGGAGATCCGGCTG
>NW_020450316.1:0-1183 GCF_003343035.1 Apteryx rowi | reverse complement strand
GGACCCTGAGGCAGGACTCTTGTTGCAGCCCTCAGCCCTGACCAGCCACCGCCACAGCCCAGGATCCACAGCAGTTTTTGCAGTTAACAGTCTCTGTGTGACACCTCGGGAAGGCTCTCCCGAAGCCCTTACCCTCAGTGGAGAGTTGCAGGAGCGCTGGGAACAAGGAACTGTGGTCTGAGCAGATGATATGGGTCCAGCAGTCCTCCATCTCGCTTGCCCCCTTACCCTCAGCTCACCTCTCCAGCCGGGGAGGAAGAAAGACTGTCTTCCCATCTTGTTGTCCAAAACTCCTCTCCGATGTACTGCTGCTCCTCTGCCTGTCAGTGAGGGGCCCCAACATGGCTCCCGTCCCCCCTCCTTGCCACAGATGACTCCAAAGGGCAGTGGCGGGGAGCATGTGAAGAGTGCCCAGCAGCACCCGGGCCTCACAAGGAAGTGAGGGCCACCTGCCACGACACTGGGGAGACCTCCCTGTGATATGACACATCCCACTGTGACCTCAGCTGGTGTCATCTTGGGGCTCAGCAGTTCACTTCCATGGAGATGGTACACCCAGGGAGAGAGCAGAGAGGTTTCCCGTCACCTCCTGGAAAGCAGTCACCTCCCTTCACCCCAGTTATTTTCCAAAATTTTCTGATAAATTCTCCAGAAACGTCTCCAGACAGTGCCAAAGGCAGTGAAATATATAAAATGGGGCACTGGCGACATCACTTCTGCACCGCTGCACTGACAGGTCTCTGCACTGGGCAGATGTGTGCAGGAATCTGGGGTTTGGGGATTGGTTTGAGGTCCGGCATTTTTACAGGATCCAAGTCATGTGGGATGAAACACCACAAAGCGTGGCCACAGGCTGAGAAATGCTTTGGTGAGCTTCAAAACAGATTTCTCCTGTGGGTCACTCTTTTTGTAGAAGTTGAATGTAGGACAATATGGGTCAGGATGGAGACTTGCTCCTTCAGGCTCCAAAGCAGGCTCTTTGCTTTTAAAAGCCCTCAGCAAGGTTTCTTGGTCTGTGATGCTTGAGATAGGGATGGTCTGCCAGAAAAGAGCAAACATGCCCTTAACACACATCATCCAGAGGGCTTTATCCAGGACCCTGATCTCTGCCAGGCTCCAAAGCCATGGCGAGGCCAGGGAGCAAGTCTGGGCAAGTTTTCTCATTTCCCATGAATTTTTCCCA
>NW_020450315.1:0-1124 GCF_003343035.1 Apteryx rowi | reverse complement strand
CTCAATGTACCTCTGTTACACTGACATCTTAAAGGATTCCCCAAACATCTAGCCACAAACCCTTTTCATTCCCTGCATGGTCATGAAGCGCGACTCCATTTTAGGTGACAACAGGGATGGGAATTAGCTTGCTTGATGCCAGACCCCTTCTGTGCAGATGTCTCTGGCTAACCCAGCTGTCTGGACTTCCCTTTCTAGTCGATTGAAAGAAAAAAGTTGTCCCACTGAGAGGTCTTGAGATGCTTCTCCTGCTGACCAGCTAATGCTCCAGAAATGTTCCCATAGTTCCTGGGTCACATTTCCCTGCACCACATGGGAATACAGCTACACAGGGCATCTCAGGCAGCAATGGCCTCTGTATGTGTCTATAAGGGCCTGAATGTAAAGTTCTTGTTATTGGGTGAAATCTATGCAAAAAATAGCTCCTTGCAAGAACTGAAAAAAAAAAATCTTAATTTTCAGATCTTCAAACATTCTTTATAAATTCTAATGAACATTTTCTTTCTCTTTAATTGGCAGCACCATATGCATGCACTGCAGAAAATACTCTATGTGAGTTTACATGTTTATATAGATGTATATGTTATTCTTCATGATATGTTTCCTGACAACACTCTGAATGGAGAAACTTGGTTCTGAGAAACTACTGTATTGCAATGGACATGTCTCCTCTCTCTTCTTCTGCCTCTCTGTGCTCTCTTCCTCTGCCTAGTGTGTCTTTACAGAGGCCTCATGGCCCCTCTGCCCTCCAGGGAAGTCTTCTGTGGGATCCTGCCAAGCACATCCTGAAGGAGCTGAAATCGGCTCTCCTGCAGCCCTGGGCTGTGCTTCGCCTTTTTGTTATACTTCCCCACCATCTCATGATCATTGCAGCCATGGCGGTCCTCAGCCTTTGCATCTCTATCTGGTTCTGTTTCGCTTGTGACTGACAGAGTCCAGCCGTTGTTGGCTCATTGATTGCCTGTGCCAGGAAATTGTTTTCAACATTCTCCAGGAATCTCCTGGGTGGCTTGTGCCCAGGTCGACTGCCCTGCCAGCAGATTTCAAGGTGCTTAAACAACCCTGTGAGAACCAGGATCTGTGACCATGAGACTTCTGCCAGCTGCCTACACAAGGTTTCAGCT
>NW_020450314.1:0-1117 GCF_003343035.1 Apteryx rowi | reverse complement strand
GGTTGCCATGATCTCCCTCCATCCCAGGAGCCTGGCCCCACTCAAGAGCAGGGGCCCAGCTGAAGGCATGAATTTCTCTGTCCCTTGGTCTGCCTCCTCCTGGGAAATGTTCCCTGAAGTAGACTAAAATAACCAGCTATTTTCCTTTTCCAAAGAGTGCAGAGAGACTGATTCCAGCATTGCAATTTATTTCATCAGAGCATGGCTATCTATGAAAGGTGGAAATGTCCCACTCTGGAAGCCCCGATTCCCATCTCCTAACTAGGCAGGACAGCTGGTTGGGGACAAGAAGGGAGCTCATTGACACATTATTCAGATGTTGATTCAGATGAGTCAATCTGGGCATCTCATGCCTATATAGAAGCCCCTGGGACTGAGTGGGATTCAGATCCCTCCCGTGAACTCCACAAACTCACAGGAGGTGGGATTCTCCTTCCCAAAACTGAAGTGAGCACAACATAGAGGTCTGCACAGGCGCTGTTTGTCTAAGCTGCCATTGTAATCACTGGAGATGGAGGATGAGAGTCGGTTGCTCACACACAAACACCTGGGGACAGCTGAAGAGACAGAGGTGGTCCCAGGCATGTGCCAGTGTCTGCTTGCTCTCATGGAGCAAGTGTGACATCTACATCCTTCTAGAGCATGAGTTGGGTGCCAGGCAGGGAATTGCCTTGGCCACCTGAAAGGATACTAGATGCCCACTGCTGCCAGAGCTCCACTCACCAGGAAGCTGGGACACAAGCAGATCCCAACATTGCAAACAGTTGATGTCATCCAGTGCAGGCACTTGATTCAGTGACATAGAAATAGGCTGGCAGGGCCATTTCAGATGCCTGGGGTGTCCAGCACACACACATGTCTCTAGCAGATACAGCATGGGACCTGCAGGAAAACCAAGCCCCTTCATAGTAGTTGCTGTGCAAGTGCTGCAGGGCATCTTGGATTTCCTGCCTGTGCCCAAACAACTGAATCCTGCCACTGCATTTAGGGAAAGTCCATCCCGTCTACATCCATGTGTGCTGCATAAATGGGAGGCACATCACAGCAACTTCTCTGCTCTAGTCCCTGCACTCTCAAACCCTTCTAGCTCTCCTCCTCCTGAACCTCTTCCCACCCC
>NW_020450313.1:0-1185 GCF_003343035.1 Apteryx rowi | reverse complement strand
AGAATCACAGAATGGTTGAGGTTGGAAGGGACCTCTGGAGATTATCTAGTCCACCCCCCTGCTCAAGCAGGGTCACCTAGAGCACACTGCCCAGGACCCTGTCCAGACGGCTTTTGAATATCTCCAAGGATGGAGATTCCACAGCCTCTCTGGGCAACCTGTTCCAGTGCTCAGTCACCCTCACAGTAAAGAAGTTTTTCCTCATGTTCAGATGGAACTTCCTGTGTTTCACTTTGTGCCCATTGCCTTTTGTCCTGTCGCTGGGTACTGCAGAGAAGAGCCTGGCCCTGTCCTCTCTACACCCTCCCTTCAGATACTTACACACATTGATAAGATCCCCCCTCAGTCTTCTCTTCCCCAGGCTGAACACTCTCTGCTCGCTTAGCCTTTCCTCACGTGACAGATGCTCCAGTCCCTTAATCATCTTGGTAGCCCTTCACTGAACTCGCAGCAGTAGCTCCATGTCTCTCTTGTATTGGGGAGCCCAGAACAGGACCCAGTAGTCCAGATGTGGCCTCACCAAGGCTGAGTAGAGGGGGAGGATCATCTCCCTTGACCTTCTGGCAATGCTCTGCCTAATGCACCCCAGGATAGCATTGGCCTTCTGTGCCACAAGGGTACACTGCTGTCTCATGGTTAACTTGTTGTCCACCAGGACTCCCAGTTCCTTCTCTGCAGAGCTGCTGGGGTTTTCCTCCCTAGGTGCAGGACTCTGCACTTGCCTTTGTTGAACTTCATGAGGATCCCTCCTGCCCATCCCTCCAGCCTGTCAAGGTCCCTCTGAATGGCAGCCCAGCCCTCTGGTGTATCAGTCACTCCTCCCAGTTTTGTACCAGCAGCAAACTTGTTGCGGGTACACTCTGTGCCTTCATCCAGGTCACTGATGACTAACTTGAACAGAATTGGACCCAGTACTGACCCCTGGGGGACACCTCTGGCTGCAGGCTTCCAGCTAGACTTTGTGCCACTGATCACAACCCTCTGAGGTCTGCCATTCAGCCAGTTCTCAATCCGCCTCACAGTCTGCTCATCTTGTGCTGTCCATGCGCACTTCCTGAGCTTGCCTCTGAGGATGTTATGGGAGACAGTGTCAAAAGCCTTATTGAAGCAGACAACATCCACTGCTCTCCCCTCATCTATCCAGCCTATCCCACCATAGAAGGCTATGAGGTTGTTAAGCATGAT
>NW_020450312.1:0-1129 GCF_003343035.1 Apteryx rowi | reverse complement strand
ACTTTCTCCAGGGCAGTCAGTAAAAGCCCAAAGACTCACGGAAGCATCAAGACCTTCCCAAACTGCAAGCCTGAACCTCAGCTGACAGAAACCACCACACTGCCAGCAGCCCTGCCTCGCACCACGATGCTCCAAGGAGGGAACACGGTCACCAACACCCCTCACTCAGGTCTCCCAGAAGGACACTGTGATGGCAGGCTGGGCTCTGGGAACAGAGCACCGCTCTCTCCACCCACCTACTCCCAGACTGAGCAGCAAAACACTGTGACCAACATCTGGCTCCACCATAGGGCATCTCGCACTGTAACACACTGCTACCCCCGCACTTCACAGAGGGTTGGCAGCCAACACACACCTCTGCATCAGCGACACACAGGGCACAGCACCACACATGGCAGCACACAGGGCACCCGCAAGTGCCCCAAAACACACAAAGCCCAACTCTACAGACCTTCCATTCCCTGATAGTCCTCCAAGGCCTTGCAACAGGCACTACCTCTGAACAGCCATTCACAGCCCAGGGCCTGCTCACTTCCCGCCTTGAGGAAGCAGAGAAGAAGTGCTCTCACAGCAGCTGATCAGGCCAGCTTTTGCCTCTCGCTTGTGCCTCAACTTCTCTGAACAAGAAATCTCTTGGAGAATGTGGACCATACCTTTTTTTTGGAGGGGTGACATTCCTTCTGTCTCCTCCAACAGCCTTTGCACCCATTCTACAATGACTGTATACGTGGACAGAAAATCAGAGACCTCTAACGGGTTACAGCTCTAAATGTGTCATCAATGCAGGTGGACACGTCAAAGACAGAGACAGCACGCAGACCTTGCAAGAAAATCTCACAAGCTCCCTGCTCTTTTGACAGGGGCAAGTTCTAAAGCACACACACCCTGGCAATAAGAGATTACTAGCACCACTGCTCACACCAGCACTAGACTCATTTAGCAGCCGAAAAACTCTACTTGGACTCCCTAACTAACCAGGAGGAGGCTGCAAGCTTCTACTTAGCAACAAGTGGAAAGGCAAACTCCATSTCCATGTTCACCACAGAAYATCATCCACATTTGAAATGTAGCAGTACTAACTCAGGATGACGGAGTGGAAGAAAATGTGTGTCAGATGATGGGGAACATC
>NW_020450311.1:0-1137 GCF_003343035.1 Apteryx rowi | reverse complement strand
GGATGTGAGCGGGTGGGACTGGGCAGGGAGACTAGATGTTCTCCAGAGGTCCCCGGCAGCCTCAGCTGTTGTGTGCCTCGGTGATCTGCTCCCTTGGGGCACCGACGCTCGCCAGAGAGACACAGTCCGCTGGCTCCTTCCCAGCAAAACCCTCCGGTCGCTGTTGCAAGGAGCGGTGGTGGCTCTTTCCTGGCGTCCCTGCGCCTGAGTGCTCGAGGCAGCCGGGGGCTGGAGGGCCAAGCCGCAGACGCAGGTACGGAGGAGGGAGTCCTGAGCCAGGGCTGACGAACCTCCGGCAAAGAAGCCTGCAGAGCTTCCCACAGCCCGGCGGACAGCTGAATCCGGTATTTGGATCGTGGAGGGGAAGAGCAAGAACGAAACTGCCGCTTGGACGGACCCTGCTTCCTGGACCGGATCCCCTCCCGGGGGGTTTCTTCCTCCGGACAGAGAAGGTGCCAGCACGGGGCGATCCACGCACGGGGTTGCCTCGCTCTGAGCAGCCGGTGCCGGCCGAGCGGGCTGCGTGGCAACACCCCCCCCTCCCCCAGGATTAACCAAAATCCCAATTATTCATCTCAGAAGAGCTGYCAGTGGTGTTACTAAAGGACTGCAGGGCCAGCGGTGGGGAATGAGCAGGGACTGGGGGGGTGAGCAGGGACCAGGAGATGAGCAGGGACCAGGGGGGGTGAGCGGGAACAGAGATGAGCAGAGACCGGGGGATGAGCAGGGACCAGGCATGAACAGAGACCGGGGAGATGAGCGGGGACCAGGGATGAGCAGAGAATGGGGGATGAGCAGGGACTAGGGATGAGCAGGGACTGCGGGGATGAGCTGGAACCAGGGGGATGAGCAGGGACTAGGGGGATGAGCAGGGACAGGGGGGGATGAGCAGGGACCAGGGGGGATAAGCAGGGACCAGGCATGAACAGAGACCGGGGAGATGAGCGGGGACAGGGATGAGCAGAGAACGGGGGATGAGCAGGGACTAGGGATAAGCAGGGACTGCGGGGATGAGCCGGAACAAGGGGGATGAGCAGGGACTAGGTGGATGAGCAGGGACCAGGGGATGAGCAGGGACTAGGGGGACGAGCAGGGACCAGGAATGAGCAGGGACCGGAGGGAGGAGCAGGGACTGAG
>NW_020450310.1:0-1150 GCF_003343035.1 Apteryx rowi | reverse complement strand
GGCACCCCAGATGGGACTCTAGGCAACCACCATTGGATCCTCTTATCTCCAAACTTCCAATGGCTGGCATCAGGTGAGTTCACCTAGGAGCTTTGGTGATGGGAGGTAACGACTGGTGTGTTTTCAAATTCCACATCTAAATTTTGGGGAGAGTGTGTTTGAGTCCCATCTCCGGGATTTGAGAGGGTTCCAGTCCCATCTCAGTCCATCTGGAAGGGAGAGCGCGCAGCCTGATCAGCATAAGGCGCACCACAAGACTCCGACACACATGGGAAATGTACCTGGCATAGAGAAGGGGACGCCGTTAGCCGAGGTACTGGACAACTGGAGAAAGACTGACAGTACTGTAGGGTTAGGAAAAAAGAAGCTAGTGACCTTGTGCCAGGAAGACTGGCCCCTCCTTCCCCAGGAGGGCAGCCCAGCTGAACGGTGGCCACCGCAGGGGACTTTGGACCAACAAGAACTGRCCTTTTTACAGCATCGCCTAGAAGACAGATTCCTGGGACAAATGCATTATTGGTACGTATGGGATAACTGGGTGTTGACTAAAAAAAGGGAGACATCTAAAAACGAGAGGACAGTTTCTTCCCAGAATACTGTATGTAGTGCAGCTGCTAAAACGCTTGTGGAAACCGCTCCACCCTATGTGCTACCCTCTGCTTCAACTTCTCTATACTGCCCCTTGCCTTCCACCTCTGCCTTTCAAGCCCCTTTGCATGTCATTCCTGTGCCGGGAGCGGCCCCGCCACATCAGGACAGGGTACGTCGAGCAGCTACAATGTGAGTTTACGAACCCTAGGTGCCCCAAGATTTGATTGCATGGAGTCAACAATCTCCTGGGCTTAGGGGAGTACTGGAAAAGGTTTTGCAAGTAGTAAGGGAAATATTTTGCACAAATAACCCCACTTGGGGGGATGTGCAGATGCTTCTTGAAGCCCTATTCACTCCCAACAAGAAACACGCAATTCTAGAAGCGAATTGTCGTTGGGCTGAACAGGGAGGAGTTGTGGCCGCCTGAACAGCGTGGCCAGCTGTGGATCCCGGATGGGATCATAACACAGAAGCAGATTATCGGCAGTTACAATTAGCTAAACAGGGTATAGAGGAAGCCATACGTTTGGCCGGACAGAGAACTGCAAATTGGTCTAAG
>NW_020450309.1:0-1127 GCF_003343035.1 Apteryx rowi | reverse complement strand
GCCAGCGGCTGGCGCCTGGGGCTGGGGGCCGTCGTGCGGCCCGGCGCCGGCGGCGCCCTGGCCATGGCCGGCTCCCACTCCCGCCTGGCCGAGTTCGGCCTCCAGAAGGAGCGGGAGGACACCTACGTCTTCACCTCCGTCCACCTCGAGTGCGTCCACTACCGGTGGGTGAGCTCCTCCGCCCGCCCCTCCGTCCGTCCCTCCACCCCTCCTTCCATCCCTCCTTCCATCCGTCCCTCCGTCCTTACCTCCATCCCTCCCTCCATCCTTCCCTCCATCCATCCCACCTTACCTCCATCCATCCCTCCGTCCACCTTGAGTGCGTCCACTACCAGTGAGCTCCTCCGTCCGCCCCTCCGTCCGTCCCTCCTTCCATCCTTCCCTCCGTCCTTACCTCCATCCTTCCCTCCATCCATCCCACCTTACCTCCATCCATCCCTCTGTCCACCTCGAGTGCGTCCACTACCAGTGAGCTCCTCCGTCCGCCCCTCCGTCCATCCCTCCTTCCATCCTTCCCTCCGTCCTTACCTCCATCCCTCCCTCCATCCATCCCTCCATCCATTCCTCCTTACCTCCATCCATCCCTCCGTCCACCTCGAGTGCGTCTGCCACCAGTGAGCTCCTCTGTCCATCCCTCCATCCGTCCCTCCACCCCTCCTTCCATCCCTCCTTCCATCCGTCCCTCCATCCCTCCTTCCATCCCTCCTTCCATCCGTCCCTCCATCCCTCCTTCCATCCCTCCATCCATCCCTCCTTCCATCCATCCCTCCTTCCATCCCTCCTTCCATCCCTCCTTCCATCCCTCCTTCCATCCTTCCCTCCGTCCTTACCTCCATCCCTCCCTCCATCCTTCCCTCCATCCATTCCTCCTTACCTCCATCCATCCCTCCGTCCACCTCGAGTCCGTCTGCCACCGGTGAGCTCCTCCGTCCATCCCTCCATCCGTCCCTCCATCCCTCCTTCCATCCCTCCCTCCATCCATCCCACCTTACCTTGATCCATCCCTCCATCCCTCCACCTTGAGCGCGTCCACTACCGGTGAGCTCCTCCGTCCGCCCCTCCATCCATCCCTGCATCCCATCCACCCACAGACCCCCAACCCCCTCCCACAGCCCCATAGCACCCCC
>NW_020450308.1:903431-904447 GCF_003343035.1 Apteryx rowi | reverse complement strand
CGGACGAGCACTATCGAAACTTAACCGGTCCCTTTTGCGGCGTCAATGATTCCTCCAATACGCCCCTAGGAGTTTATAAGCCCGATGACTTCCGGGGCGCATACAATATAGGGCCTCCCAGGGCATTGCCGCCTGGAGTATTTCTTATATGTGGGGACCGAGCTTGGCAAGGCATTCCTGGGAACGCAGAGGGGGGTCTGTGCTATCTAGGCAAATTGACCCTATTGGCCCCGGATGCCAGTTGGTGGAGGAATGTCACAGGAAAGGGGAGTAGTGTCCGCCGCAAGAGAGCTGTTACTGGCTTGTCCCCCGACTGTGATGACAGGGTGTCCCTGTTAAGTCCCACAGGGCGAGTGTTTCTGTCCTTTTTCATACTCGGGGCGGCCGCCGGCAACGCCCTGAACCAGATCGGGCGTTTAGCCTGCTGGRCGGAAAAACAAGCCAACGTCACCACGCAGGTGATTGAAAGCCTGCTGGAAGACCAAAAAGGCCTAAGGCATGCCATACTGCAAGACCGGGCTGCAATTGACTTTCTATTGCTAGCCCAAGGCCATGGTTGTGAGGATTTTGAAGGTATGTGCTGCATGAATTTGTCTGATCATAGTGAATCCATTCACAAACAATTGCAGTGGTTGAAGGAGCACACAAGCAAAATCTGTCAGAACCATGAGTTATTAGACGAATGGCTAACTAACCTGTTTGGAAATCTACCTCAATGGCTAATAGGATTGCTTACTGAAGGCTTACGCATTCTACTAATCCTTATAATTGTATGTTTATGTTTATGTGTAGTATTAAGCTGTATTAGGAAWGCTCTGCTGAAAGTAGTGAAYCAAGTCTGGATTGCTCAAAAACAAGAAGGGGGAATTGTGGAGGAATGGTTAGGCCAAAAGGGCCATGATCTGTTAAAAGTGAGCARTCCTGCCTACGATTACATGGAATAAGGCTCAGCGTGTGGGCAAGCTGCTGTCCTTGAAGTCTCCTCTAAACGATGAAAACAGGAACATCGCCGGTGC
>NW_020450308.1:890217-903166 GCF_003343035.1 Apteryx rowi | reverse complement strand
GTCTATATATACTCTGTAAAAGCTTGAATAAAGGGAGAACGACCATACTCACATTGAGACTCATCGTTACTCCGGGCCCGTCCCCCCACTCCGACAGGAAGAATATCTACAGTACAGTCAAAGAAGCTAAAATTTATGAAGGCTAAATCACTACTTACTGCACATTCTGAGTTCATCTGTAGCATGATCCAGCCCATCTGGAGTTCTTCTCTATTGATTTCAGTAGAATTTCTATTAAGGCTGCTAGGCAGGAAGGGATGTATTAATTGAGCGCTAAGTAATTTTATTAAAAGAATATGCATCATTTTTTTTATTATTAAAAAATTATAGTCCAGAGAAGTAAGCAAGAGAAGGCCAAATCTTAATGAGCTCTCTGAATGCCTACTCAGAGACATCTGTCACTTTCCTAGTTATAAGTAGTGTCTTTTGAAACATCTCTGAAACTAAAGACCAACACAAACATTTACTTCAAAAAAGACATTCAAAGAGCTTATACAGCAAATTAATAGCTAAGAATTTTTACCCAGTATTAAATTCTGCTGTTTCTTCCAATTTGCCGAGGTTAGCTCACATCAACTTTCAAAATATATTTTTGCTAATGGGCACTGCTATTCATACTTAAATTACAATGATATATCATACTACCATTATTAAAGGAAGAGCTTGGACCTAATCCGTGTGCTGCACGCTGGCAAACTCTTACATCCCAGACACTGCAGTCTAACTGATAACTCTGGGTTGCAGAAATAGTGTTAACTTAGGTATTTGTTTCATCCCAGTGCTGCTCTCTTGTTGTCTTCTCTTCTTTTCCTTGTTTGTAGAAACATGCTGAGTAGAGAGGAAAAGCCATAATAAAGAACCACTTTTTAATTCTGTTTTTTTTTAACCTTTTATTCTCACAGTATTTTGGGAATTTGAAGCTTATACTGATTTTACAGTTTGGCTTGATTAAAAAAAAAACATTTTCTGTCATTCTTTCAGTAGTTAGTATCTCTGTTGGAAGTCTTCATAATAGTTTCAGTTCATGAATATGCAGTCTGTTACTACATATTCAAGACTTTTAATTTTTTCTCAAGTTAATGGTTATACTGCCTTTATCCTTGCAACAGAAAATTCTTAGGATGCTTTAAGCTTAGCATTTTACCTTTTACAGTTATTTACAGTTCTGCTGCAGATTACTGAAAGTTAATATTCCATTTTATGTAAATCCAAACACTTCCACCTTCTTCAAAAAGTATGGCAACTTCAGAATAACCTTTCATTAGTAATAAAAATCTCAGAGTATTCAACTTGAATAGTTGCTCCAAGTTTGTAGTCTTTGAAAATGTGGTTCTGGCTTTCATCTCTTTGAGTATAGTAAAGAATTTGTTCCTATAGTCTTATAAAATCAAGACTTTCTAGAAAAGTCTTTCAATTACTTATTGCATTTCACTGAGATTAGAAGCTGATATTATCTTAAAAATCAGAAAAAGAACAGGATATGCCTCTTGTATAGGACCAAACAGTAACTGATTTACAACCTGCTATTTGCAGGATGCATTCAATTTACAAATACAGATCTCTCTTACATATTTTTATGAAGCCAATGTTTTCTACTAATACATTTTTCTAAACCTGCTATAAAAGAGTATGATATGGAAAGCAGCAGCAAAATGTGTCATAAAAGCCTCATTTTAAAGTCTGCATATACCAATTAATTTTATAGGAAAAAGATGTTACCTTCCCAATACTTAGCCTGTTGTAGTATAATACAATGCCAAAATTTCTTAGCATTATTTGGAATAAAATAAGCAATCAAAAATCATGTAACTGCAAGTTATTATAACTTCCAAGCATCAGACTAACATAGAAGTGTAGAGCTGGAAGAATGTCAAGACCTGATGTTTCCTAGTAAACGGCCCACAGCTTCACATCAAATCATAGTATACTGTATCAAAAAGGTCTCAGTTCCTTGCTAAAGAAAGGTTTTCCCAAATTCCACATGTGGACTTGCTGTTTACTTCTTTTCAGAGCTTCAGCAGTGCTCTGTGGTGATGCATGTGGCTGATATAGCTACTTAAAGATGTATCTTGCAACGTAGTCATGATAAAGAACAGGATGAATGGGGTTGGAATTCACTGTAGGAAACACCCAAGCTGCAAATAGTTTGGGTGCTAATGTAGACAAGGTGCTATAATTCTTTAATGTTCTTTTTGATAACACAACGGAATGGCATCGGAGGCTGAGGAGTAGATGGGAAGATGGACTGTGAAAAAGTGTGTGGTACTATGATGCTGATAGTGGCCAATCCTTGTATGTATACATATGTATACATATATATGTGACCAATGTTTTGACAACAACAACTCAAGGGCAATGACTTTCTTTACGGCCCTTATACATTTGAGTTGCCAATTAAATCTCTAGCAACCACAGACATGTGAGGTTGTTTATTCCTTGAATTTCTAATCTGAGCCAGTTAAATACTGTGAATGGTGTCAAATCCATTAATTAAGCCTAAGGAATAACAGCATTTTCATGCTTAAATACATGAATTAGAGCACTGTCAACGTAAGGTGAGTTGGGGACACAGGTTATGGGACCAGAAGAGACCTCCTGCATCATCATTCAGCCTATTGTTTTGGAAAATTGCACAGTCCTTTTAGAAGTGCATTGTATTAGTTTATTTGTTTTCACTATTTTATTGTGAAATTACTCCAGAAGTACAGGCAGAGCCCAAAAAATACTTTGCATTTAGAGAGATGGTGGCAAAAGGCTACATTATATCCTCATGTGGCTTCAGAAATATCTGACAGTTGAAAAAAATTGTCCCTGTTCATGATGGATGAGCCTTACCTGACTGCTAAGTAGACATTTTGCAATGTACTCTATTGGGCCATCTTGCAAGGACTTCAGCTAGCATTTTAGGATCTCATTAATGAATGAGCCATCACTACACTATCTCATAAGCCTTGGGAGACTTTCTGGAATTGGGATTACACTCCCCTCACCTTTTTTACTTCTCAACTTGTTGCATATACCTAATAACTTGCAGATTGGCTTGTCAAACCTTTCTATATAATTATCAGGAAAGACTCCTCTGTATCTCTTGCTTTACCAGCTCTTGGTTCTTCAACTTGCTAGATTTAGCTCTGCTAATTTCAGAGAGCCATCCAAGCCTTCCTTCTGAGAGCTTGAAAGCTACAACCACTCCAAGTTTGAAAAAAATCTTCTAAAGCCCCTTCACTAATCATTAGGCCAACAGAATATAAATTCAAATGATTTAATTACCTGTTGTGCTAGGGTCTTTTGATATACTAACCCCAAATCAATTTTCTCATGATTATCATTTTATTTCAGTCCATAAGGTAGCAGGCTGACATTTCTAGATTCCTTGAAAATCCACTTTAAGCAACTTTTCCTTTCTGCATATGGAGCTCGCTGATTTTGTACTTTCTATAGCTATCCTACACGTTTAATTTTTTCCCTGGGAGTGGGCCAGAATAGACTTCTTCACAAAGGCTCCAATTTCTGCTGGCAAGGGGTATGTGAATTTGATCGCTCTAAATTTTTTGTTATGCACAAGCTAATAACAAAGGACCAGAAGCAAAGGCTCTATTAAAGAGGGCTGTATAAAGTCACACTCAAGCAGGACCTGTATTCTATCAAGGGCTAAAAATACTGGTCCAGGTCCAGGAACTGAAATATGGCAGTCTACTCAACCTAATCAAATTAATTAATTAATTATTGAAAAACATAACTACAAATCAATGTGAATATTAAACAGTAATATAATATAAATACTAGTTAAAAATACTAATTTAATAATTTAATAAATGCATTATCATTAGGCTAGAGAATAGAACTACTGTTTGGTGGAAAGGAACTTCTCCAGTTGTGGGGATACACTAGCCTCCCAAAATAACAGGCTCAGCCTCCCACCAAAGATCAGATCATCTCTCTGTAACTCCTTTCATAATGGTGATGGTGGTGACAGTGGCAGTGACAATGACAGAAAAGGGGTGAAGGTTGCTGACTTGTTCAAAACAGGTACAAGTATTTCCTTGAACTTACTTGAGATGATGAGATAGTAATGACCCATATATTTCAGGATGAAAGAAGTAGAGAAAATCAAGATTCTCACATAAGTTAGAATGTTAAAAATAAAATCCAAAGCTCTACGCAATGCTGTAAACAGAGGACAGGAATGACTGAAAGAAAGCAAAAGCAGCTGATTTAAACATGAAGTCTGTAAGGTTAAAAAAACTTTCTTTCATATGGCTTGTCCAATTTATTCAACTCTTATCTCACTAAGAACTTGAGCACAAAGATGAATTTACATCACATATTCTACTGCCATTCCTGTGTTGTAATGTCTTGCAATTAATTAGTGCAATGTTTGAAGGCTTGTTCTTGATGACACTGCTATTATATTGGTACATGAATTACACTCTTTTTTATACATACTCTCTTGGTAACTCCCAGGACTTCCCAAGGTATGTAAAACAGTAATTTTCATACCAGTTAGAAAGGATTCAGAGAAAGTCACAACCAATATGAAACAATACCATTTATTCTAAAGTAAATGAGATGACAGACATTCACAAAAGGACACTGGGAACAAACACTGAATAGAAAAAGTCTTCCACAAGGATCAATTCTAGGTTTTTTGGAAAATGCAATTAAAAGCTTTTTCTCCTTTCCCTTTAAAAAGGTTCATGCAAAATCCTCCTATGAGCTTAAGAAAACTCCAAGAAATCTGTGTGTGCTAGCTTCTAACCTTAGAATTCTGTTTTAAATTTTCTATTTTCCTCTGCCTGGTCTGTATGTTACCTATATCTAGCTGCTGTACTGCACTCACCTGTGTTCCTCCCTGTACAACTGGCAGAAAAGTAAAACTATAAAACCTATTTTCTGTAGTCCAAACAAGCCATTTTATATGGTTTACTCATCCCACTACTGGCAAACTAAGCATAAGCAATGTAATAACTTACCAAGTAGCCATTAAAAAAATGTTTATTCACCGGGCGTAAAATTATACACTTTGGCTTATAGCTTGGCTATATCTGATGGGACTGTTTATCCTCCCTTTCTGTATTTTTTGTTTCATTAGCACATCCTATCCCCTAAAATTTATTTCTTTATGATCCCTCTACTTCCTATAAACATGCAAATTTGCATCTGGTCATAAAAGGAAAAAGAGACATGCTATATGATACAGAATTACTAAATTGGAAGATGAGGGAAGGGCAAAGATAGACTGTTTAAAATTATCAGGTAGACCACTTGTTTGGAGTGAAAATGATAAACTGTATTAATCCAAAGTATAAAGCAAGAATATCTCAAAGGACACTTAAGTTGCAGTAGTTAACTGCAGGAAGTTCTCCCCATCTAAGTACTTGCCATGATACAATTTCACTTACAACAGTTTACTTATGTATGCAAAAATATTGCCACATTTGACATGGGGTTGGTAAGTACCATTCTCCACCCACATGCATTTTAAAAAGCAAGGAAATCAGCAGCCAAGATATTCAATGCACCATCTAAGTAACATTCATCATTCCCCCATCTCCTTTCTGCTTCTTCCAGTCTTCTTCAGCCCGCAAATCTCCACCATCAACCTAAGGTTGAGGTACTGGTGAATCTCCACTGTGCCAGTGCATGAGACACGGCTGCCTTTCTCAGCACCCTGCTTACACTGTCGTATTCCTCTGTTTACATTCCCAAGCCTTTCTCTACGCACTCTACTCAAGCATCGAGTTACCTTCTCACCCTATTTTCATTTTCTTTCTATTTCAGATGACATTCAATACCTGATTTTCCTCTCCCTTCCCCAGTACTTTTTTTTCCTCTGGAGAGGCCTGAGCAGCGGAGAGCCTGTGCCATCTGCTTTGCCACCTTGCTGCTGGCCCTGACAGGGTCAGTGGAAGTGATCAGTGAAAGTGCATGGGAAGCACGTAGGAAATGTGCTGTTGGCTCCTTTTGCACTCTGAGCATGCTACAGTCATGTTAGAGAGGAAAACTTCTGTAGCCTTTGTGGTCCTAATCGTGTGTGTTAAGACATATGAAATACACTTTGTATATACTCTGTCTTGCCAGATCTCATCCATTCAAGGAATTTATCACACAACTACAGGGACTAAAATGGTTTATACATGACACAGTCTGCAAAACGGATGTTGCAGAGCATGTGGGACTTTTTTTTTTTTTTTTTTTTTTTCCTGGTTTGAAGCAGCATTTGCCAGTTCATACAATTATCAAAGTTTTGAGTAGTGTTGTGGCAGTCACGGACTGGAGCTCTTTTTTTCGAGACCCACTGTGGGGCACAGTGATCACCATGAGCAAAACCTGGATAACATCAAGTGAGAGCTCTGCTGACCCCGTTGGACTGTGCATCTTGTTTTTCCGTAGAGGTTCCCTCTGCCAGCGATGCAAAGCCCCATGCTAATAAAGTAGTTTCAGAAAATGCCAGCCTACAATCTGGACATAATCAAGAATTACCCTAGGGGAAGATCAGTGACTCTTTCCCTCTCCCTCCCTCCTGCTTTGAAATTTTGACCAGCAATACAAGCTGGAATGATGAAAAGGTTCCTCCCAAAACCACTATACAGACTGTCATGAAAAACTGCAGTTTTCGCAAAATGGTATTCTGATGAAAAAGCATTTTGACCAAAACATTTTAACTAGCTCTGTTCCAGAGAGGATTGTGCTTTAGACTGTAGAGGACCATAAATAGTCCTGTAGAAACTGAAATAATGAATTTCCCACAAGCATTCATGAGACTTAATGGCATTGAGACCTCTTCAGCTTTGTTAAAAAGACTGGATCCTATTCCTTAGTAATGCTGTGATAAAATGACTCATATTAGCACCCTGAACTACCAAACCTGTGAGAATGCAGCTGCCACAGTATTTTCAGTACAGATTATTTGTGTGGTGTTTTCTTTACATTAGCACATTAGTATTGTACAGTGATCACCAATATCGCATAGGGGCAAACTCTTCAAAATAATCACCACAAAAATGCTGACGCAAACAGTTTCAAGAACAGTTAATTTTAAAATGATTCTTTACAGAATGTGTTTCCTAAAGATAGCTACTAAAATATGTTTCGTCATAATTAGAAGCATTATTCCATAAATGTTAAGTGGCTCTGTCTTTCAATTAGAATTATGAAGCAGTAACACTCTGCCAGCATGTTCTCAAACGGAGTAAACCTTCAATTCTTGGCATGGTTCTGTGATAAATATGGCAACTTTGTACAACGACTAGCTTTTACACAAATATTTTGTAACATTTCCTAGAATCAGTTGATAGTGTCATTGTTAGGTGCACTTAAATCCTTCTGAAAAATTATCTGTTGTGTATAGGTTGTCCATATTCCTTCTTACTACTTTAAATGCCTAAAAAGAATTTTCACTAGCGCTTTTTTTTAATAACATCTCACTATGTCAACTGTTTTCTAAGAGGAAATCGTGTTAATAACCCTGAGCATTCATTTCACTGCATTTTTACTGATTACTCTTCTCACTAAAACTCTGTAAAATATTTTCCTTTAGTTCGGCTTAGTGTATGCTAACCAAGAGAGAACACAAAAATCATTATAAGACAGGTGTTAACTCAGTGATATAAACACTAGGTTACAGACAGAAGTAGTTATCAGACCTGCTGGGGATCTAAGTGTATGTTTTTACACAGCTCTTGATAGAAGTAAATTAAAAACTGACTCAAGGCATACTAAAGAACATCAGTGAGCATCTTTAACTTCTCTGAAATAAGAGAACTGAGAGATAAAACTACTGATTTTGTGCTTAAAGCCAAAACACGAATGCAGTATCTGTAAAAGTACAAAATGCATATTTATTCTCTTTCAGGTTTGGAAAGATTGAGATTATACCATTTTACAGTGTAGATTTTTAGGCAGCATCAGGAAATCAAGCTCAGTTTTCATTTTTCCTTTTCTGTCAATGACAAAATCAAATGAGTCAGTGGATTTATGCTCCTGTGATTTTAATCCTTCAGATTAAAAGACAGATTGCTGGTTGAGGCTCTTGTTAAACTGTGTCCCAGGTAGTATCTGTCATGCCTTGGGTGTGCTGAAGGCCTGAACAATGTGACGCAATGGGAAAAGGCAAGACTTTTCACTGTGATTTTTTGGCACATTCCTTCCACCTGGTTATAAACATGCACTGGCCCATTGGGCATCAAAATGAGTATTTCCTTTGCTGCCATAGAAATCCGGACAGGCTGGGAAGCTACTATATTAATATTTCTGCAAGAGAATGTTTGAACTTGCTGACTCCCAAAGATCCTGATTGCTAGCAGCCAGGTCAGCAAGACTGTAAGAGAGGAGGCAAAGAGAGGGCAACTTGCTGCTTCTTCTAGCGATAGCTTACATGTAGAGGCTGCTCTCCATTATGGAAAGAGAGAAAAACAATATGACAGGGACGGTCAGGCACAATTTTGACTGTGTAAAAATATTAGAATCTGAATCTGTATGTAGTTTCAGTTAATAAGCAAAAAAGAAATCTGCACGTAATCATAAAGTTTTGTGTTTCCTAGCCACTTTTAGATATTTTCAGCCAAGGAACTGCACTTTACAAACTGCATCTTGAGGGCTAAATATTCAGTATTAGTTGTTTGAAGGCCTGTCTGAGGTGGGTTTCTTAATTCTGTGTTTTCCAGAGTGGGAGCTTGTCAGCAATCTTACTTGATTCTCAGTGTTGTATTCTAAATGTTTACCAAGAAGCTTTTCAGCACCCTGAATTCAGACTTCTGTTCTGTTTTGAAGGTGCTTTGGGGGTGAGTCTCCACTCAGTTTTGTTCTGGTAAACAGAAAGCTAGGTCAATAAAGGTTGTAAACATGGCATTTTTTTTCCTAAGGCTGCTTTAAGTCCCAAATGTCCAAAGCCATCTAACAGCTCCTGCTGAGAAGCCACCTAATCTTGGAGGCACCTAAGCCAGTAGGCGGCTTGCTTTTTCATATTGCAGTTTCTCTGCAGAAGCCTAGGACAGTCCCTGTCTCTGCAGTTTAACACGCATGTCCTATGTGCCTTTGGGAGAGATCTCCCTGCTGTGGGTGGGACAGGGTGTCTGCTTGCAGCCCTGCTGTTGCCCGACTTTCAGTGGTCCCTTGCTCAGTACATGGGCTTTCCCCCCATATTCTGTTCCAATAACTGTGGTATTAAAGGTTGGGTTCTGCAGTATCTAAGTTTTGTGGCTCTAATGCTGAGAAGGGCTATCAGTCTGAGTTTCAGTTATTAAATAGTGTGTAGGTAAAGGAGCTGTACAGATACTTTGAACATGGACACATTGCAGCAGACAACTGTTTGTATCTATGTAGATGGTTTACACGCTATTTAACAAGATTTCCGAGTCCATACAAACAAACAGGCTTTTTTTTTTGCAGTGCTTCTGCTTTAACCCTGATCCTGCATGGGGAGTTTATTTGGTAGAGAAGCTTGACTTTCTTTTTTGCTTATATTGCTTTTTTACAACTCTAATGTATTGAGCAACTCTTTACAAAATCTGGCAGACAGTTATGTTTTACTATGAGTAACTGTTAGTTTTCCTGAAAAAAAAAAGATTATGCTAAAAAAAACCACTAATTGGTGAAAAGATAGGTTAAAAATACAAATCACCATTGATTTCCAAGGATTAAAGATCCTGAAACTTTGGCTAGCTCAAAGCAATTTGTTAGGCATGGAAGAAGAGATTAGGACTGTCTACAGGCAAAAAAAAAAAAAAAAAAAAAAATCACTACCACAACAACACTGTATAAACAGAAATAATTGCATTTGGCAACAAAACAGCTCATGTTCCATTTAGATTTTTGCCTATTTTATATCAGCCATTCAATCATCAATGAATTCAACATACAAAAAGATATTTGGCAACCTTTGAGTATTTTTATAGAAACCTGTATGCCAGTAGAGTCATCTTTAGACATTTTTAAAGAAAGCTGCACGCCTACAGAGAATAAACAAAGACCTCTTGTAATAGCAACCTCAATTTTCTTTTCTCAGACTTCAGTTTCAAGCTGAGTCCCAGGTGAATCGCAGGGCTAAGATGTTCATTTTCTCTAGCAGTCTTCCCAGTGACAATTTTCCTGCTTGCTAGGGCATTCTACAAGTTTTCTTTAACTGTTTTTTCCCACATTGCTCTTGATACTGCAGGAACCATCTCCATGTCTGATCAGATAGGAGAGCATTACTTCTCTTCAGCTTGATAAAGGGCACCTACCTGGAAAACAGAAAGCTATACTGACTTCTTAATTAATTTGGACAACAGCATTGTATTCAAGGTTTCCCCTATCTACACACTGGTACTGCTAGAATTAACTAAACAAGACCAGTCTAGATCCCGACTAAACCAATTGGGAAAGAAACCTCAAGAGCTCTGAATTTACTAAATATCTAGAGCAGGAGGATGTTTTTGTGGTACTAGATATAAATAAAACCTTCCAGTGGATTACCTGATCTACTGGGAAAAAAATTGCAAGACCTGGTTAGATATATTTTTAAGAACACTAAGTTACTTTACATATTTCTAAAAATATCATTATTGACTAATTTTGGGCCACACAAATAGGGACAAAGACTAGTCCTAACTTACTACTGTCTGATAGAGGACAATGCAGCAAAAATCAGTATGAGTTTTAGGCTTAATGTTGTGCATAATCACTTGGTGCTGCCATCTTCAAAGAAGCTGAGGCAAGTTTCCAGTCCTTTGCTCTGACACTCTTACAAACACTATTCAGAATAACTGAGTATAGGTTGAGAAGGGTGTCTCTGAAAAGACGTGGGCTTGAGAAACTCTCAGTACTCTAAAATAGCACAGCCACCCTTATCTTACTGCCAGGCTGTTGTAAACATGTCTTCGTGGTACCTGAAGTCTTCACCTCTTCTACTAATGGACTGGCATGCCTAGTAGTGCATAGAGCTTTATGATACCTACATGGTTTGCACAGCAGAGGGTTTAGGCAAGTTTCCTGAGTAACAGCATTCCTATATGCAGTGTTTGGCTCCTGTAAAGCATGTCAGAGACACAGGCAAGGAAGAACTATCCTAGAATTCATCTAATGTCAGGGTATTACATGTTGCATGTGAAAGATGCTTGGCAGTTGTGTGGTATTGTGAGATCTGCAATACATGGTTTTGGTCTCCCTCTGTATTTGAC
This sequence comes from Apteryx rowi, assembly GCF_003343035.1. Taxonomy (NCBI): domain Eukaryota; kingdom Metazoa; phylum Chordata; class Aves; order Apterygiformes; family Apterygidae; genus Apteryx; species Apteryx rowi. The sequence goes on along the minus strand of NW_020450308.1, from coordinate 892,007 downwards.
CTCAAACCTCTAAGCACATACATTAACGTGTTTTGTGGTTGGTACAGTTTCCTAGGTCTAATACAAAGCATAGCTGAGGGGTTGCTGTGGATCTGTTTTTGAGAAGCTGGGATGCTGTGTATGTGCATTGTGAATGTAAGTTTAACTCAATTTTCAATTTGAAACCTTAAAAGGTATTTTCCATAAAGTTTAAAATAGAATTCTTACCAATACTTTCAGTAATGTTCACAATATAACATGGAATATGCACCAAGCTGTGAATAATGCACTAAACTGTTCAAAAAAATGAGGCTTTGGAACAAAGGCATGTTTTAAGAAATAAGTTTACTAGAAACTTAAGATAGCCATATTTTTGTCTGTATTCCAGGTCTTACTTTTTTGCAGCTTTTTTACGGACAAAACTCATACCAATTATCTGCAGCGGTGGAGCAGATGTCTCCCTAGAGTACTGTCATTGACCGCAAGGGAAGGAACAGTGGAGACAGGCTGGTGGGGCAGTACATGCCCTCTCATAGGTTAACAAAAGGCAAAAGCCTAGGATAAGAGCTAGCGCAGTTCTGGCATGTTCAGAAATGTATCATCTTTTTGCATTTCAAACTGGAAGAATCTTTTGGAAACAAAACTTTTGGAAACATCTTTCTAATGAAAGACATTAATTAATCTTTAACTCTTCACCCTTTCTCCTCCTCTCCAGAAGAACAGTGAAAAAAACCATCTTTATTGTAATTAAATTTTATTGCAATCACAAGCGAGCAGATCCAGACACTTTTATTTAAAACAAAGTAGGAGCAGTATGTAATATTTTTTTCAGTTTTAGTCTTATGTGCTTTCGGGGTGACTGAAGGAAAGAGTTTCTAAACTAAGGATCAAACTCAGGTTCCAGTGAGATCTGGGTCTCAACCCACACTCATTGCAACGGGGCCAGAATTTGCACCAAGTCCACTGGGACAAAAGGAGGAGAATTCTTGAGCTCAAGCATGTTTAAAACAGAGATTTAATTGACCCACCACTATGACAGCTCTAAGAAATGAAGGGATGTCGATTGTACCTGCAGAAACATGAGTTTTAGACCTATATGCTGATGTCTGGGTGACTTTTACTGTCCTAGATGAAATCCTGACACCACTGAAAGCAGTAGGTTTAGAGGACTGCTTTCAAATGTCACGCTAACTCTTCCAGCCATGCGCTTTGCTGGGGTTTATTCCAGCACGGCTGTGGCAACTTGCCCCAGGAGCAGACGGGGTTCCTCCCAGAGGCAAACCAGTACCTTGTATTGACCAGTCCCTTTCTTTACCTTGGGCAGGAGAGGACTTGGGGGCATGTAATCTCTATCTATGGACCAAACTTTGCCTACCCTGCACTGTTAAGACAGTATTTAAGTATTCTCAGTTTAACTTTTAAAGTGCCGCTTGCTTTTTATTGCTTTCTTCCAGACAATCCCCCCCCCCCCCCCCCAGGACCGGTGCTTTCAACGACGCAAAACCGAGAGGATAAACGTTAGGACGACAAACCGTTCCCATCGTGTATTTCATCCCTTCTGCAGGCGGCGCAGCAGCAACAAGCCCTTCCCGGACGGCGAGGGAGCTCTCCCGGCACAACTTTCCGTCCCGGGAAGCGACCCCCGTTTCGCCGCCCGCCCTCCGCCGCGTCCCCTCACGGCGCAGCCTTCCCCGAGGGGCCGCCCGCAACCGCCACCAGCAACGGCCGCCCGCGCGCGCGGCGGGGCGCTGCCCTCGCTGGTCCCCGCGCCGGGGGAGCCCTGGGGCTGCGGGAGAGGCGGCGGCGGCGGC
>NW_020450308.1:799914-889897 GCF_003343035.1 Apteryx rowi | reverse complement strand
GCGGAGGGCGGCAGCGGCAGCAGCCCCAGCCCCGAGGCCTGGTCGGGTTCGCCCAACGGCAGCCTGGGCGGCTGGGACCCCTTCGGGCGGGACGAGGAGCTGGCGAAGCTGGAGATCGCCGTGCTGGCCGTCACCTTCGCCGTGGCGGTGCTGGGCAACGGCAGTGTGCTGCTGGCGCTGCGGCGCACGCCGCGCAAGACGTCCCGCATGCACCTCTTCATCCGCCACCTCAGCCTGGCCGACCTGGTGGTGGCTTTCTTCCAGGTGCTGCCGCAGCTGTGCTGGGAGGTGACGCACCGCTTCCATGGCCCCGATGGGCTGTGCCGCGTGGTGAAGCACCTGCAGGTCTTCGGCATGTTCGCCTCGGCCTACATGCTGGTGGCCATGACGGCTGACCGCTACATCGCCGTGTGCCACCCACTGAAGACGCTGCAGCAGCCCACCAAGCGCTCCTACGGCATGATCGTGGCAGCCTGGGCGCTCAGCCTGCTGCTCAGCACCCCGCAGTACTTCATCTTCTCCCTCAGCGAGGTGGAGCGCGGCTCGCAGGTCTACGACTGCTGGGCGCACTTCATCATGCCCTGGGGGCCCCGTGCCTACGTCACCTGGATCACCGGCGGCATCTTCGTGGCACCCGTCCTCATCCTCGCCACCTGCTACGGCTTCATCTGCTACCACATTTGGCGCAATGTCCGTGGCAAGACGTGTCCTGGCGAGGGGCTGGTGCCGGCGGGTGGGCGGCGGTCGGTGGGCAGCGGCCCGCGGCGGGGGCTGCTGCTCGCCCCCTGCGTCAGCAGTGTCAAGACCATCTCCCGCGCCAAGATCCGCACTGTCAAGATGACCTTCGTCATCGTCTCGGTGTATGTCGTGTGCTGGGCGCCCTTCTTCACCATCCAGATGTGGTCGGTCTGGGACCAACACTTCCCCTGGGTCGGTAGGTGCCAGGGCACGGCGGGGTCCCCCGGGGCTGTGGGTTAGTTTGGGCTGGGGCAGGGCAAGGGGGGCAAAATCTTTCACTTCACCCTGCTGGGGCCCATGGGGTGTGCGGGGTTTCGGTTCCCACCCCACAGTTGAGGAAACGTCCTTGGAGAGACATTGGCAGTCCTGGCAGCGGCGCCGCTGCCTGAGCCATGGCTGCTCCGGCAGCAGCTGCCTGACCCAGGGCAACACCAGCCCTTTTTTTTTTTTTGAGACAAAATCCTTGAAACGTTTTCTGTTATTATCAAGCATATACGCATATATGTCACGAGTAATTATGTGAGCAGTGGCATTTGCTAAGTCTGCTGTCCTGTAAATGTCTTGCATGTGGGTTCTCCGCTGTCTGATAATGTGGCTGAGCACACCCTGAACCCTTCCTCCCTGTAGAGCAGTCGCCTCTGAGTATCTCTCCTTTCATCAGCCAGCACATCTCACGACACACTGGGAATGAAATATCTTTGAGATAGCTGTCTCTCTGTTAAATTTGGCTGAAAATAATTAGTGAGTTTAAAAGTTATTGCCTGGGGAATGACAGGCAACATCCTAGCATACACCTTGTTTCCTCGTAATGAAAAAGATGCAAAACAAGATGCTGAAAGTCACAATTTCTTGTTGTTTTTTTAGTATCCCCAGATTATCATTTACTGGAGTGAGGGCATCAATTGCCCATAATACGAGACTAAAGTCAAGCCCAGAATGCAGGCATATACAGAGGAATAAAGGCTTACAACAGATAAATAAAATATCTTTTACTTCAGAATTGTTAAAAAGAAGACAAAACCTATTTGGAAAGATGGGCATTTGGTAGGTTTGCTTGAAGACATTATTTAAATCTTACAGAACTGTAAAACACATCACTTATTCTTCTGGGGATCATCAATATTTATGATAGGTCACTTGTAATTGATCAGACTAAATAAATACTTAGAGTATTTCATAGTTTAACTAATTAGTGAATTTAGAAGACCACAATTTTTCTATGACATAGTACTAATTTCCATTTCTTCTCCAAGTAAAATTTGTTCAATCTCTGCAATATGGATTTGATTCAACAGACAGTAATTTGAGCACTCTTCAATGTTTTTCAACACAAAAATTTGTACAGCAAGGTTCTGTTCTTATTGAAATCAGTGGGCATTTTGTCATTGCCTCCCAGTGTAAACAATTTTTAAAGCAAAAGACTGAATAAAACTGTTCAGTATTTAAAGCACAGACTTATCAACACATAGATAAACTTCAGTGGAAATGGGACTATCCCCCTTAAAAAGTTACTTTGTGCCTTCATGCTGTACTGGATTGCCCCATAACGTCCTCTGCCACAGGTTTTTAAAGTCTGAATAGACTTTAAAAACCTGTGGCAGAGGACGTTATGGGGCAAATTCCTATTAATTTCAGCGGCAGCTTTACATGAATGAGGACTTTTCTGATTATGTCCTTACTATTCATTTTAAATGTCATTGGCCAAATCAATAACTTAAAAAAATAGAATTATTCAGCAACTGAAAAAAAAATCAAATGGTTAATGAAGCAATTGACTGAATATTGAGAATGTTCTTTTGATGGTTAAACTGCTTTTCTTCCCCCCCTACAGATTCTGAAAATACTGCAACTACAGTCACTGCTCTATTGGCCAGTCTGAATAGTTGTTGTAACCCATGGATCTACATGTTCTTTAGTGGGCATCTCCTGCAAGACTGCATACAGAGCTTCCCTTGCTGTCAAAAAATAAAGCAAACATTGAATAAAGAAGATTCTAACAGCAACAGTAGACGACAGACTTCTTTTACCAACAGAAGCCCAACCCATAGCTCAAACACCTGGAGAGAATTGCCACACTCAAAATCTACCAGCTTCATCCCCATTCCAACTTGAGACAGGCACCCGGAGCAGGCAGGTGTTGGAGTCCAGTAGCAGCACTTAGGAAGATTATGGCATAGCACTTTAAGCTGGTCAGAGGCACAGTCCCTTGGTAACAAGGAATTACTGAAACGGCCCTAAAATGAAATGTACCACATTGCTAAATAAGATATTTTACAGTGTGTAAATTATTTTATGGAAGGTATATGGGACTTGGGCAACTGATCAGGAAGGAGTGACAACAATAAAACAATTATTTTTTTAAATAGAATTTATTATTCATTTTATTTTATGTTTATAAAATAATGAGTGCATTGTTTGCTTGTTGTTCAAAGCAGTAAAAATAGTGGAGTTGGTGTATATTGAGGTAACTCCACTCTCTAGTGTTAATGCCTAAAATTTCTCATGGTTGACTGCTGAAGTCACAGGGAAAGAAGATGATACAAACAAAATCACAATTTGATCTTAAAGAGAAAAGAGCTGGAAGAAATTCCAGTCTGAGCAGATAAGGTACATGGTTAGATAGGCCCTGAGTTGTTGGGAATTTAATTGATCATATTGCTTTATCTTTTCAAATAACTTTTAAATGTCTAACAATTCTCATTTAATGACAGAATTTAACAGCTCTTATGAAGGCAAAACCATCACTGCTGTCAATGTCTGTATATAGATTGTGGGGTTTGATTTCTAGGGACATTCCTTCTTCCCTTCACGTTAATGGTAGTTTTACAGCACTTTTTTGTATTGTTGCACCTGCTTTGAATGTTTTAATTCATTTTAAAGAATATATTGATAAAGTAGCATGGTAAGTCATGGCTAGCCCAGCACTGTTACAAACAAATACATAATGAAAACTCATCATGACTGCCAGAACCACTTGCTTTATTGGCAGGAATTGTATTTTTTCTTTTTTCTTCATTAAGATAGCTAGGACCAAGCCACATTTGTTCTTAAATAATAGCCCCCTAAATTCAGTAGAATGTTGCTATTTGGTAACAGCTGCAGAATCAGTATATTCCAAGACAAATTTGGGAATCAATCTTACAACTTTTCTGGGAACATGTAAGAATTGACAATGTTATTTATTTATTTTTGGCAGATCATGACAATGTGGGCTTCAAAAGTGGTGGTATACTGCAGTAAAAAGTCATCACCCCACATCTAGTAATGATAAAGCATTCAGTGCACTTGTTTTCACTACGATGCATGCTAAGTCAAATGCTGATCTTATAGCTCCTATATAGTCCTGTATTTCCATGGAGACTGGATTTTTCCTTGAGATTGGGTTTTGAAGCTCCTTGAATAAGTTTTGCTGTGTTTTTAAAGTCCTGAGGATCTCTTTTGAAAGGATGGCACTGAGACTAGTGAAAGAAAAATGAGACCTAGTGTAGCTCAGTGAATGTATGCATGCCACTGTCCCTCTGTTCTGCCTGTCTGCTCCACTTTCACAAGCTCTCTGGGTCCTGAAATGCTCCCGTCGTTCTCCTGGCAGCATGCAGGACTTCTGACGCAGTTCTAGCTTGCTGTCTAGAACAGAGTGGGACATGTGCATGGATGCATAATGTGCATGCTTATGTTTGTAATGAGGGACCTCAGCAGCATGTTTCCTTTTTTTTTCTTCCTCAAAACCAGACTAACAAGATTGCTTTTCTAATTGCTTGAGGTGAAAAAAAAATGGGGCTGTGACTGTGTCTCTCACTGAGGATGCAGCTGGCCCCATGCTTCTCTCAGTAGTCCTAGTAGAAATTAATAGAACTAACTGCCAGAGAAGTCCATATCCAGCCCATGTCCAACCTGAAGTTCCCAGTCATATCATTGACTATTTTGGGCAAAGAAGACGAAAGAATATAGCTCAAAAAAAGTTTAGCTTTTGTTGTCACTGAAGAAAATTATAGTTCTTTTCCCTACATTTCTTTTTAGTGTTTTCTGCTCTTCAGGAGAGCGATCTATTCTACTTTTTTTTGTTGTTGTTGTCTAAAACACTAGAACCCAAAGGACGACATGGTGAAATGGCTTATTTTTAACAGACTATCTTTTTGACCACCTTAGTAGACAAATATGACTACAGTTCTTACCAGTTCTGGGTGAAGGTGTGTGAACCTGAAGTTATATTTTAGTCCAAAAAATGCATGCAGTGGTATTGGAAGTATGTGTATTTGTGCACATTATATATACTGCATATATTTAGCAAGGAGGTATTTCACAATTACTTAAATTGCAAATGTTTCAAGTACACTATTCTTTGCCTAGTTTTATTTTTGTGTTACTACTTGCTTTGTACATACAATATATATTGAAAAAGGAACTAGATGTACTAAAAATATTGATGGTTCGCTAAATTGAGTTATTTTTCTATTACAGTTTTTGTTGAAACAGAGAAGACAGAAAGCAAATGTAGAATAATGTTCATTATAAAACTAAGTTGGATAATGACCAATATATAAAAAAAAAACTGATTCAAAATTATAACTTTCAGTTTCTTCCAAGTATGTTGCAAAATCTAGGCTTACATTTGGAGATTATCTGTGTAAATGAATTCTACAAGTATTCTACAGGTTTTGTAATTAATTTGATAAAACTATCAGTATTTGGATTCCAGACATTTTTGTAAATACTAAGCTTTGTTTTTTTCATGTGATTGTAACCTTGGAAGACACATCCCATATTTTTTAAATTGCTCCTCTGTACAGATGCATTTTTTTAACAGTTGCTTTGGGTTAACATGAGGGCATGCTAATGAGAACAGAAAGAAACAAGAAATTGTGAAATAATTGCACATTTAAAACATGGTAACTTGCTCTAATAAACCTGTATATTTGTTTGATGAGAAGTATTTTGCTTTTTTTTTTCCTGACTAGATTTTGTAGAGCCTGAAACATATTTGGTGATATTCCATATATTTTACAAAAGGTGATATTTCTTCTCTAGTTTTGATGAGCTATTTGCACAAAAAGCTTTAAGGAGTGAACAAATCTAAAATGTGTTTGTATTACACATAGTGCATGAAGGACACACATCCAAAGAAGAAATGTAGAGTCTGCTCTCCACTGTGTACTGCTATTACTGCTATACGTGTATCATAGCACTTCCTCATGTTCTATAGCTGTGATTTTGATATTTTTGTGTTAATTTCAGGCAAAAGAGTATCAAGCTTCTAATACAAAATACGAATAAACTGATGAGCTTGCACTCTGTTGTTTGGGGCTGGTGATACTAGAATTGCAGCATTTTAAAGATAAGTAGATCGCAAAAGTGGAATACATGTGATGATGTAGAAAACAATTTTATTTTTTAAATAAGAAACGAGCTGTCTAAAAAAGCTTTTGAATCATTTTTTAAAAATTTGTAGGTAATTATTGGCTCAGAAAAAAGAAGGTTTTATTTTTCTGTTTTACCACATCGAGACCAAAGTGTACAAGAAGATACAAGTTCCTGTTGGCCCGATCCTGCAAAGACAAAGATTTTGTCTGCAGCAAATGTTATGGCCAGTTCTAATTGTCCAGATTTAAGGACTTTGTTGAAGTGTGCTCATGCTCCTTTCCAGTTTGTGCATGTGGAAGCCAGGGTACAAGGAAGGGCACACCTAGGTGTCACCCTGGGACACGTACCAGGGACCCAACCTTGGGAAGTGAACCCAACTCTCACTGTGGAGCTATACCTGCAATATGGAGTTACCTGCTGCCCAGGGAAGCTCTTACAGAGCTGTCCTAGCCTAAAGTTCCCCATCTGCAGAAAGGACTAGTTAAATACAATATCCTGTTCTTAAAAGTAATTGCATGAGCTTCAATCTTACTCCCTTCTGTATAGGATATTGGAAGACTGGAGAGACAGAAAGGAAGTAGTGAGCTTAAACACTGATTTGGAGCTTTAATTATTGTTACAAGACAGTGTTTTGTGTTTTTCTTTAGGAGCGTATGCTTTACTGGAAAATGTAGCGCTTGCTACCTGTGTGGAGGAATTACAGTGTATATAAATGAGTAGGTTTCACGGCCCAGAGATAGATCACAGCTATCCCCAAAGGGCAGCCCCAGCTCATTCAGATAACAGTCACCCACACTGTAGGAACTGGTCCAGCTGGTCTTGAAAAAGGCAGCCAGCTACCAAGGGTAACGTAAGCCACGTAGAATGGTTTGTGCAAGTATATAAAAAGCAAGCAAACAGCCATAATGCCTAGTCCCTGCTGAACTTCGTTGGAATCAACCAGCATGGATCTGCCTCTCCCAGGGCCAGTCCTGCAATAAGCACTGAATCAGTAATTAATACTGTATTACTGTTTTGGTGCAACTGCTCAGTAATTTGCCATGTCTTAGTATAAACTTGCTTGGAGTAACAGTTTACATGCTAATTAGCCTTAGGTTTTAATAAAGACATTTTTAGCTGAATTCCTGACACAGTCCATTGGGTCACTCCATTTCTGAAAAGCAAGGCTTGGAGGAGGCATCAGGAGTGCAAAGCTCTCCTCCCATCTGTAAGGTGAGGAGGCGGGCAAGTCTCTGTAGTTCCAGGTACCAAGATATTGTCAGATACAGGTGGAGTTTCTTCTAATCAGAGAAAAGACACGCCCATTTCCAATCTCTTTTGATGGGCAGGAGTGGATTTGGGATGTTGCACTTTCTGCATGCCATGCAAGGGAAGGATGGTTCTCAGGAAAGGTTGTTAGGGTCAGTGGAAGGTCATCTGCATGTTTTCCGCCACTTCACTGATTCAAACTTTTTCCTTTTACTAATGAACTAAATAAAAGAGCACTGGGTTCACTTCCCTTCCATTTCATGCCAAATGAAGTCATTCCCAAAAACATTTGTGAACAGCTGTGATTCATTATTAGCTTCTGTAAGGTGCTAACACTATTAACAATTGCATAAGCAGGAATTAAGATTTAATGCTCCGATTGCAGGAATAAGGGCTACCATTTCATGACTGTCTATTGTTGAATTGTTTGGGCTTCTAGTCTGCGATAGGATAAAGTGCTATTGAAATCACAGTCCACCTTCCATGACAGTATTTTATATGTTTAGGATTATAGCATTTTATTGTTCCTGGTCAAATGTGGTAGGCTAGTGAGACCTGCTTAACCTGATTAATGAGGTTTACTTCTGCCACTGATCAAACAATATAGCTTTGGCATAACTGAATCCCACTGGGATCCCACTTTGGCTTGTTAATGACTTATTATGACATGTTTCTTCTATGTTGTCCCATTTGATATATGAATCATTCCAAGCCCTAAGGTTTTTTTTTGTTTGTTTGTTTTTTTTTTGCCTACTGCTGCATGACAGCAGAGATTTATACTGCTGTAAACTTGGCTTATGCTCTTAGCACTGGCTTACTGTTCTCTATTATTTGTACAGTGGTGAACAAAAGACAGTAAGCTGTGGCCCTTGAACCAAGGAGTTTTCAGTCTAACTCAGGAAGAAAATAACAGTCAAGCTATAGAAGCAGTCTAGAAAACATTGCTCCTGCAGGGCATGAATATCCTGGACAATAACATAATATGCACATAAGTTTGCCACAGGAGCCACTCTGCCATTGCTCTTCCCCTTTGTGTTTGTTCTTCTCATTCCTCTCTAACCAGGCTGGAAGACGCAGGCAGGGAGTGATTGCTGATCTGTATTCACTGTTGACTATTCGCTCTTATGGAGGTTCAGGCACTGGCAGGACACTGGAAGGTCTGAATTGTACCTCCATGGTGGCCACGTATCCAATACTGATCAAGTTAATTCACTAGTGGCTGAGTTATCCACCTGTAATTCAGGATAATGATGTTTATCTTCCTCTCTAAACTCTTACATAATACATGGACAAGAAGTGCTACGTAGGACTTCAATATTCTTATTTAAACAAAACACTGAAAATGCAGACTGCAGGTGGCCCATCATTTTTTACACCTTGGAAGCAAAATATGATAAAACTGACATTACAAGCTACTTGACTCTCCAGGGCATGAAGACCATCCTAATCCTTTCTGGAAGACAAAGAATAGGTAGCCAAAGACCAGCACAGTGGCTGCTCCTCCCCCTTCCACCCCTACTCCTGTAATTGCTCCTGGAAGAGCCTCTCCTGTTCCCAGCAGTAGTGGCAGCAGCGAGAACGGCAACAGTGACCATAGGAGTTGCAGCAGATAGGAGCTGTCTATAATACAAACCTTCATTTTAAACTCCTTTTGAATGGAGGAAAGTGGAACCTATAAAAAAAGTACAGTGAATAATGAGAAAGAGGTGAACCAGGGGGCCAGAGAGCAAATAAAACATGTTTTACCACAAAGATTATTTGAAAATATCATGATGTTTTCCACTTTGCAGTTGTGAAATATTTTTCATATGCTTAGAAAAGGAGCCCCTTGCCTCCTGGAGCTGTGACTACATGGAGCTCCTTTTCAGGCTAGTAAGTATCTCCACTGCTGTGGCTACTTACAAGGCTATGACTGAAAAAGGACACAGATCTCTTCAAGTTAAGCATTCAGCATGTGAGTTGCAAGGTTTTAGCCCCCAAAGTAGAAGACATAGCCTGGAGTTAAATGCCTGATTTTTTATTCCTTCTAGGCCTATATATATGGTCCTTATCCTTCTGCCTCTTCCTCTGACCTCATGAGCCTTGCATCCCTCCTACATGCTGAAACGGAGGCCTGCTCTTCAGGGTGCTCTCTTGGAAAGTGCAAAGATAGTACAGGTCTGAACCTTAGCAAGTAAAGAAGAACTCAGAGCCCAAATCTTGCCTTCCCAGTGCAAGACCACCAGCTCCTTGGTTAACAACAGCATGTGGTTGCTACCACCCATCCAGAAGGAGAGCCCCAAGGAGGTCGGGGGCCTGCTCCTGCCATGGGTTCGCAACTGGCTTGAGACGCTGACCACATCCTGCAGGAAACGTGAGCAGCCACAGAACTTTCTGGGAGGAAAAGGGAAGAGGCCACCAAAGTGATCAGCAATTTTTTGGATTCCCTTTTTTGGATAGAGCTGATAAAAAGTCAGGCTGAAGGTCATAATAGATGCTTAAATCCTGAGACTGAAAGGAAACAAACTTCCTACTGATTTTAGGAAACTTTTTGTCTCTACATTAAAAAAGTGAGGAGCAGCAGATGAAGAGTCCTAAAGATTAGGAGACATTTAACGTTATAACATTCTTAATCAAAAGGAGAAACATGCTTACCAGCTGCTCGGATGCTTCCCTAAATAAGAATACTAACTGTACAAAGCAGTGGCAAGCAGTAACAAATTGAATAGCAAATGCTCTCCCCTGGATCAGTACAAAGCAGGCAGAGTTATGCAGTACATGTGAAAACTGGGGTAGCCATGGACAAATGCATCCTCTGAAATACTGCAGATGCCAGTTGCTGCATAGGAAACTGCTGATAATGATTCACTCTATCGCTGGTTGAGATCATGGGAAGAAGGAAATCAAATCATCAGAGTAATTTGCCATGCACTTAGTTTAAGCCAGGAGCAAACTTTATAAAATAGCCACCGCAATATTTTCTAAATATGGGATGTGCTTTCAGTTGCTTCCATGGGAGCAAAGGAAGGCTTCCAAGTACCACGCAAATCACTAGTGCAAAAAATAATCTTTGCAGGAAAGAGCTATGGTTTCAGATCAGTAAAGCTCTTGGGCATTGTAGTTTTCAGTCCTTCTGGAGTCCCGTTATCTTCAGTACTCCAAGTAATTTATAGTTTAACTGCAAGGGCAGTCAGGTCAATAAAAATTATATAGAGTAAATAAGAAACAAAAGGAAAAAATACATTTATGTTTCTGTATATAATCTTATTTCCCAAACCAAAGTGCACTTGTTTGTTTCAAAAGAAGTAAGCAGGGATTTGGTTATGTATCTCTGATAACCTAGTTCACCATGAAGCTGATTTTCAGGGACTCAAGAACCCGAAGTGCTGATATATGATTACAGATATTCTTTATTAAATTGCTAGACTTGAAGCTTATCAGTTAATAACATAACAAAAGGTGGTTCACATTGCAAAAATTCTGCTGATCAGGTGCTTTTGTTAATAACGTCACAAGAAAGACCGAAACCAAATGGACTTAGAGATCAGTTTAGCTTCTCCCACCAAGATGGCATCGATGGCCTTGTAGAGAGGGAATGATCTCTGCATCTAATCTGTCTCTGTACTCCCTTCTGTGCATGCTGAACCTGGCTTCATCTCCTTTGCGCTTAAAGGCGGATTTGGGAGATAATCCTTAACTAGGCAGAACTCTCCAAGACACTCAGATAATATAGCCCTGTGGGTCATTTAGCAATATAGAAAGATAAATCTTATTATGCAGAGAGTTAGGACTGGACAAAAAACTCCAGCCTAAAATGCTTTGTAATATTGTGTGGGGAAAAAAGCAATAATAAGGAAAGCAAGAATGGCATGTTAGGTACCTCAGCTGCAATCACAAAAACTTTGGGGATACAATCATCTGATGCCATCAGTGACTGCTTTCAGCAAGAACAGAAGCACAGGTAATAAACAAAAAGGAAAAATTCTGGCAATAACTTTCCCTCACAAGTGTTTAAATGAAAAATGAAAACTATGTAATGGTTTAATGAAAAAAAATCAGATTTGACCTCTCTGGTGAAAAGTGTCCTTTTTCCATACACGATGTCAGATTCATGTAAAACAAAAAAACAAACTCTGCATGCTTCCAAGTCTGTGTAACCCGTAGTCTGGGGGGGGCCCAGGCAGTCTCTTTCTGAGTTCAATTTTGGGCTGCAGAGCAACAGGGCACCTCGAACCAGCCCACCAACCATGAACCATGCCCAGAGAGCCTCCTCAGCACCCACAGCTCCCAGCAGGAGCCTTTACCTCCATTAACTGCCTGAGCGTATCTTTCCACTATAATTTTTAAACCCTTCTAAGAGCAAGGCTACAAAGGAGCCCCACATGAGAGGGGCCACCATGCCATGTGCTGAGCTCTCGGCTCCTTCTTGGTGGGCTCGGTGGAGGTGTTGGCATTGGCGTTGGCAGGTGATACCAAGGTGGCGAGGCTGGCAGTGGGGCACTGGAGCCATGCTTTCCTGAGCGGACCCACCTGCAAGTCACTAAGTCACTATGAGGGGTTTCTTTTTTCCTTTTTGTCTTGTGTGATAGTTGAGACTCTCTTCAGTCTCTTTTCAGAAGCTGGGAACTATAGCTGTAATAGGCCTGCCTCTGTGTGTCTGGTATTTTACTGGAGAGTAACAATTTTGTTGGTTCAAAACACAACATGAGCACACCTCAGAGCTCTGAGTTTGACCCAGCCCTGCAATGCTGCCACCAATTTCTCACAAGAAGGGCTAGCTAAAAGTGAATCAATGCATCTACACATACTTTGTTTATAATCTTTTTTACTACTCTAATCATGACATTTCCAACGTAACATTTTAAAGAGTCATTTTCTGACGACACAGAATTAGGGTTTAGCACAGAATAATTTATTAAGACAAGAAATATAAGCCACTTATTTTTTATTATTATTATTATTATTATTATTATTATTATTCTCTGGTCTTCTCATATCTTAGTGGTCTGGTTGCTTATTTCTTTATCTAGATCTTTCCAAGTTGATCTGGGAATTTAATTTCAAGCAAGTTTGAAACATTGCTGTAACACAACTGTGAGATAAAATAGCTGGTGTTTTAACTGATTAGAAATCTCAGACTCAGAATCATGCTTGCATTTCTGTGAAAAAGCCAAAGCAAACCAACATATTGCTAATTAGCAAAAACACTGTGATAATACATACCAAACATTTGGATTCATCAGTTAAATAACATAAATATTTCACATGTTTTCTTCCGGCTCTGTGATTTATAGGTATAACATGACAGGAAGATGGTATGTGCTTTTCAGAATTGAATTAATCTAAAACGAAGAGCATTTGAAACTGACTCATTCTTTGTCTTTTTATTAATTTGGTTAACTTGAAGTTCTTTTCTCTCTTGAAATCGCATATTAAACATGACAGAATATTTCTGCCATATTTCAGAAGTATTTTCCAAACATAACACAATGCTCTTTATGCTCATCTCTCCTGTAAATTACAGAATCCTCTGCATATTGGAGATATTAATTATAGGAATTAAGCTGTGCAAGAACACTTTCAGTTAATTTACCCTTGATTTTCATTGTAACTGTGTTTGCCATCAGGAAAGATTCATGCTCTTCGTTTCAGTGCCTTTCAGCGAAAGCATTTGCACAGCGCAGGGAGCTCTCTCGTGACTGGACCTCTCTGCAGGTCTCTCTTGTCTGTCTTGCACTGTGACTCTCAATGTTATGCTCAATGAGACAACAGCAGTGAAGAAATCACACGCTGCCTTTGTCACGTAAGGAAACGACTGCAATTCTGTCACTGCAATAGTGGGAGAAGAAACAGGTGAGATGGTAATAACGCTAGCTCTGACACTTCTTCATGGCCCCAAAGACTAGGGAAAGCCAGCACACAATCGCTTGAGCAGGGGGTCCAAAACCGGGCACGATTCCAGGTGTGGCCTCACCTGCAGCAAGCAGGGGGTATAATAATTTCCCTTGATTTGCAGGTCTCTCTTCCCAATGTCTCCAAGTTCCCAGTGTTGCCTGGTCCCAGTCAGACCTGGAGGCTGGTGTGGGCAATGGTACAGGGAGGAGAAGTGGCAACCCAGGGGCCCTGTAGAAGAGCGCTGTGACATTGAGAGGGAAAGTAAATCCCTAGCCAGAGATATGCAGGACATCTGTGGCCATGCTGTAAACCAAACCACTGATCCCTAATCAATTCCTAAAATCAAACCAACAATTCCTAACACAGACCACAAGATCTCCAGAAAGATAACCTACTGTAAGCAGAGAAAATGTTCTAGAAGCTACAAATATATATTAAAGGATATTCTTCATGTTTTTCCCAGAGGTTGATTTTTTTTAATATATAAAATGCTGGCACTTTGAGGACAAAATTCTCTTTCTTCTGTGGTGTGTAGGAATAAGTAAAACTTCAGTTTTGAAAATCTGATGAAGAATTAAAAGGATGGGATAAATGTGTTGTTTTCATTTGTTGTCAGAGCTGTTCTGAAACAAGTGTCATTTGAAGCGATGCAGTAGGTAAATACATAACTAACAGGCCAAAAGGCTTTCCAGTCCATTGTGTATGTTCAGTGAGGACAGCATGAACATACATGCTTACCCACTGACCCCTAACAGCTGTGAGAAAGCTATAGCATGAGTATGAAGCACAGCCTTCCTCATAGGGACTTTTTGGTTTCCAGTTTGATAGCTTCAGTGCAATCTTCTAAAGAATTGGGTGTTCTTCAGTACATTAGTTTTTATTCTTTTAGCCAGACTTGGCTTAAGATCTGAATGAAAGTATATGGCCAGATACAACATTTCACTTACTGGTTCCAGCGTGATGCGTTTTTACGAGCCTTTGCTATTCTGTAGCTGTGAATTAAGCACTGAATTTCAGAGCTTTCATCATCTATCTGAACCCAGGTGCAGCTTTATATGACCTTTTGTTTACATTACATTTAATGCAGGATCATTTCCCTAACTGAAGCTTGTGGACTACCATATAGGCCTTTTCCTGAAGGCCCTTCCAAAAACAGAAAATCAGTTTTACACAGTCTTCTACATTGAATCAACTGGGGATTAAACAAAAGAGATAACATGAGATATTCAAGGGTCATGGAAATGCCACTGACTTCCTACTGCTGAGTGGCAATTTGCTGAGGATGTCTCTTTTGGAGTGAAATTCGTGGTCACACAGAGCTGTAGTGCATGATCTCTTCCCCAGCTAAGAGTTGGTCAGGGCACGTCGGTACGGGGTGATGCTGTGACACGCTGTGACCCAGCCGCTGCCCGCGGCTCTGAGAGTGGTACAGTAGCATCACTGCAACACCCTGCTCAGGTGAATTTGTAGACTTTTGTAATAGAAGTATCAAGATTGGTATGAGTTACTTATGAATGGAAATGTTTATCTCAAAGCAACTGATGAAACAGTAGAACAAATTTTAAAAGGATAGGTAAGATTAATAGTTCTTTATGTGTGATTTCATTCAAAGGAAGAAGAGGAACAAACTGATCTTAAGATAAGGTGACAACAAGATGAAGAACAGGACTGGAGATATAAAATAATCAGTTAAGGAAAATAAGAGAACTGTGAAATCTGGAAGGTTTGCCTAAGACTTATGAGGGGTGAGATGACATATTGAGGCAAAAGGTCCCAAAGAGCATCCACTTCTAAAGGGAAGCCCCAAGTCAGGTCCTCGTTGCTAACCCTGGAGGTGCAGTGAGGGCTTGCAGCGGGCATCCCTTCTCCTCCACATTGCACACAGTGGTCCTGGCCAGACCATGCGGGTGTACATGTGCTTGTGTGCGCACGGGTATGAGCATATGGGTGGGTAAAATCAACTTAGAGAGTCTGTAAAATAAAATCACTTCCCCTTCCATAAAATCTCTCAATGCATTTTGTTCCTGTAATTTGTGACACCTCGGCCGTGCTGAGATGCAGGAGCTAAAAGCCCAGCAGCTGAGTGACGTGGCAATGCCGCTTCCAGGAGGAGCGCTCCAGGCCCATGGTGTGCTGCGCAGGTGCAGCAAACTGCTAGGTGCCATCTCCAGGGCACAAGCGCTGTATCCCGCTGAGTGAGGTACCTGTGATCTGCAACATTTGAAATGAGGTTTAAAAGAAGGCTGGGCAGTGTCTGAATTTTGTGCT
Source organism: Apteryx rowi (assembly GCF_003343035.1). Classification (NCBI taxonomy): domain Eukaryota; kingdom Metazoa; phylum Chordata; class Aves; order Apterygiformes; family Apterygidae; genus Apteryx; species Apteryx rowi. Next base: position 874,411 of record NW_020450308.1, on the reverse strand, counting down.
GGCTCACTGAATATTAAGCATAATAAAAGCATTCTAGAGCCAAAGCAGAGCAGATGGACTATACCCAGCCTTCCACAAAAATGGGAACACAACTATTTCAGGCTTGAGAAATAACCAAGGCACATTGCTGTCTGCCTTTCCAGTAACCTGCTCTGTGACTGTTCTGTGTCAAATTTAATTCTGTCAGGCTAAGGCATAAGCCAACTTCTGAATTTGGCTATATATGTACTGATTTTACTGTAACTTGGAATGATTTTGGTCCCTTAACTCCAAACTTCAAACTTCTCTTAACTTACAGTCAAACTGGAAATGTTAGCAGGCAGTCTTTTTAAAGAGGTCAACTGCAGAATAAAAGTTACTGAAAAAGGAAGAAGCTGTGGGCCAGGAAGAGATTGGGGCCACTCTTGTCCCCTCCCAGTACTGGGGTGCCCTGGGGACACTGCTTATTCCTGAGAAGAGGATGTGGAACAGTGTCAGCTTGCCAAAGCTGCGATAACCTTTCTGTGATTGCAGTCCTTCACCCTTCTGCACCCTCCTCTGCCTTGATGATCGCTTGCACGTGGGGACGGATCGGGCTATCAAGTCAGAGACATAATAACTATCCATCTAATGCATACAGCATGACTTTTAGAGGAATTCTTTTGCCACTGTAATTTCTCTCTGTGTTACAAGAATAGAAAAAAAAAAAAAACTTTAGTGCTTTTCTTTCCAGCCTGATGACATTGAACGTTTGGGCTCCTGTGAGATCCTGGGAAAACAGATTCAGAGACATGTACTTCCTAAATCTTCTTGGTTGCTTTGAAAATTGCCTCTCAAAAGCCATATTTCTGTTAAAAGTTCTCTGGAATACAATCTAGCCCTTGGTCCCGGGTGTTTCTCCAAATCCTGAGGCTAGCATCTCTTTTAAGTTGGTAGCCAAGATGCAGAGGTGTGCAGCAGTGCCCAAGACCTGCCCTGGGGCACCTCGCTGCCCGCCTGCAGTTTCCTCCAGGTCCAAGACATGGTTGAGGATGTCTGATCCTGCACATTTCACAACAAGAGATCCAAACAATGTGCTGCTTTCTTAAAAGATTGTAAAAGAGGCCTATAAACCTTTTGTAACACAATCCTTAAAAGAGTGAATCAAGCACAATTATTTTTTATTCTCAGTACCCACTGCAATAACATCATGAATCAATGCATTATGAATCATTTTTTTCAGCTCCTGCTGAGTGTGACTTCCATAAGCCCATGGAAGATTAAAAGGACTTAAAACCCATTGAGGAAGACTGGCTGTCTTTCTTTGGCTCCTTTATAAGGAATAACCTTTACAGTAGGGATAAATTAGAGAGAGAGAAGACTATTTTGGATAATGTTATCATAACAACTCTCAATACATCTACCTCTGGGCCAAATTCTGACCCCCAGTTACATTACATCCTTGCAAAATCAATAAAGTTAGTGATCTCTTCCCCTACACTTTGTCTCATGAGTTTAAAATTTAAAAACTGGGGTAGGAATTGCTGAGTTTAGTCAGGGTTTTTTGTATGCATGAAACTAAGGGTGGAATTTCTGTCCTTACATTTTTTAAACTGAGTTTCCTTTAGAAAGAGCAATCCAATGGTTTCAGTTGAACCAGCTCTGTTTGACAAACTACAAATGCCACAAAAGCAAGTCATAATTCACTAGGGAACTTCCCTCCCCTCTCCTCCCTGCTGTAAGTATATTTATAGTGGGAAAGGAAAAAATACATACAGAAAAAAAGAGATATAAATGGCAAATTGTAAACAAGTGCTCAAGAATTAAAAGTAAGCAGAAATTTTAAGATGACCCCAAATGATTTCCATTTTTTTAGAAGAACATTGTGTCCATTTCATGACTTGAGCAAGGTAAGACAAAATAATGAATTAGTCAAGCCCACTTATAGACCTTGTCAAAATCAGGAATGGAATGTATGTGAACTTTTAGGGAGTTTTATTATTAAGAATTAATACCCCTTAGTTAAATAGGGTCAGCAGGGAGTGAGTGAGTGAAAGTCTGTGTCCTACAGATATCTGCCTGGGAGGGATTTAAGTGGTAAATGAGCTGCAAATTAACTGCTGGTATGTACAATATTGAATTTAGTGACATTTATGTTCTCATACTGTTTTTGTTAACAAGGCTAAATATATACTCCCTGTCTGGTTCGTAGTATCTAGTGGCAATATGAACCAGGGACTCATCTCTTGCAATATCCCACAAGGCTTAGACACCCTAAGAAGCTCAGAAGTAGACACTTACATACATGGGAAAATTGAACTGCTTAGTGTAAAATCTTACAAAGACTTAAGTATTTAGCACTCAAGTACTTGATTGAGAGATTGAATCCTTACTGTAAGATTGGTAGTGCAGGAGGAAAGAAAAGCTCAATGCTCAGCTTCCCACCCTGTCTCCTGCAGCTGGGGACACAGACACGGAAAGCAGAAGGAAAGAAGAAGGGATGTCCCCTGCTGCAATAGCACAGGCAAAAGGAAGGCTGCACTGATTCCCCTGTGCCAGCCGGATCAAATACTGGGGTGCAGTGAGCTTGTACCCAGCATGCGCAGCACTACCCAGGGTCAGCATGACAGTGAACAGGGCTAGTTTTTTACGGCATGTTTAGAAATGTATAGAATCGGTTACATGTGCTTTAAGAGCATGTTCCAGACATGGGTGTAAATTGTTTGTGCTGCACAGCGTGGGGCCCCCCCGGCCACGGGGTAGGTGGGCAGTGCTGTGCAACAAGGGCTACAGCTGAGCAGTCGGACGAGGGTGGGCAGGGACGGCCCTGCTGTCTCCGGGGTCCCAGGCCCTCGGGCTGCCCCTGCCGGCCCTAATCCTGCTGTGAGACATCAGTTCTCCATTAGCTCCTGTCTCCTGCTGCCTCCCAGGGTGCTGGATCCTAGTGCAGCATCAAAGCATATGAGACAGGGACTAATGGGAGAAAGATGGCTATGTCTTCTTCAGCTTTTCCCCAGTAAATCTGGGTCTTCTCTGCTAGACAAGAATGGCACTCACCAATAACTGACTTGGGACGGGTGTTACAGAGCAAGCCACTGGGAAGCAGTGGGGAACCTTATCCCTAAGAAGGTCTCCCAAGGATCACCTGTTCTGTTCATTACTGGCAGCCCAGCTGTGAGTGGGTCAAATGGTTAAAGGTTGCTGGAGATTTGTGCAGGGGTGAAGGGAGGGTAATCCCTCTTCCCAGTGCTCTGCAACAGCTGTTGGCATGGCCACTGGCTCACTGCCAAGGTAAGTAAAGTTTAGGTGGGTCTCTTGTGCACAGAAGCAGCCTCTGGGCTATGAGACACATATCATTCCAGGGTCCCCACGTGAGTGAAGAGCCTTGAGGACATAAGCCCATCCACTGGTGTGGGACTTAAACTGGAATTGATCTGGAGATCTAAGAGAACCTAAAAACCCTGCCCTTTTTATCTCACACTGCTATATATTTTTTTTCAGTTGAGTTGGCTTCTACTCTAAATCTCCACTAAACTAACTGACTCTACCTAATTTCTCGGGTTGTCACTGGTAATAGGAAGAAGACTACAACAAAAACATGAACTTTGTATACTCTCTCAACGAGCTCTCCCTCTACTCTTCACCCTAGGGACAAATCGTCTCTGACTTATGAGTACAATTCTCAGCAGAGAGCTAATCTGTCTTGTAAACAAACTGATTTCTATTTTATTGGGGAAACAAAAAAAAACCCCCAAATACATGTACAATCTATGGAATTAACATTCCAGTCCAAAGGAGAAGCAAACAACCAGTGCTTGGCATCTATGTTGGTTTTCTTCACTTTCATTCCAGCTTGATGACATTTCTGCAAATCATCAGCTGTTTCAATGAAGGCCACGCTCCATACTTTTCCCCATGAAGGACAAATAAAACAGTCAAATTTGCTGCTTGAAAATCCAGGAGTGTTACAGCTTGTCTAAGGGCCCTGTTTACATCTATTCTGGTCAGTAGAAAGGTTAGAAAGGAGCAAGGAAAAATGCATGAGTGCCATTTTTCACATAAATAAAAGTCATGATTTAGGCATGAAAGCCAGTAGCATAATTATTATCTCAATGACAACAGCAATCCGTCTCCTGCCCTGAAGCCTCCCCTAGCTATGAGGGCCTGTAAATCCTAATTTGCCCAGGGACTTGGAAATCCTCCTCACATTCTGCCCCTTGCCCTTTTCAAGTGAGGTATGTCAGATAGCCCCTACCAAGACATACCTTCGCACCCCAGCTGTTGCTTGGATCTCAAGGCTGTAGGCACCAGTACATAAGAAGGCTCAGAGGTGCTGGCATGCAATGTGTGCCCTCTCAGAACTATTTCCATCCACCTCACTATGATGATTTTCAGGATCGTAGATATTTCTCTGTGCATAGCATTGCTAATCCAACCATTTTGTCATAATATGATCATATTGATATAATATTGATAACATTTGACATAATAAGAGCATAAGATTAGGGTCTGCTGCAGAGATGAGATGACTTTCTCAGATAGGGAAATTTATTGAAGCTTTAAATCCACTACTATGTTGTGCACTTGACAGTGAAGCATAAGCCCAAATAAGTTTGCATTTAATTCTGGACTAGAAAGGGCTATGAAGAAAAGATTTTGTAAGATTTATAATTCTGTCTTGACAAAGATTAACTAAATGTAGAAAGAAGATTCCATTGACGGCTGTGAATTATCACACACTTACGATCATCTGTGGCAGTAATCTAAGCGGTATAATGTCAGTTTTTTGACCCAGAAGTCCTGCTCTGCCTCCAACACTTCCACTGAAAGGCTGCACTCTGATCCTAGTCCTTGTTCCAGGACCGCACAGTACAATTTGGTGGAAGTGACTGGATTTCAGATTTGTCCATTCTAATCTGTCCTGCCACCCTGCACTGAACAGGCTGTTATCAGCATGGCCACCCCAAGCCCAGCAGTGTGTTTCCCACCCAAAATGGACATTACAGCCTTAGGCATATGCCAGGATCTTCCAGTTCAGAGGACTGGTACAGGACTATAGGCCTTTCCTAGGAGTAGGGGGGTGAGCCGATTAATTTGGTTGCAATGCAGACTTTGGCCAGAAAATGGTTTCATGATTGCCCAGGTATCAGCACCAATCCAAAAGTCCCAAGCTCTTGTTGTATGTTTCTGAGACAGGTAGCATGAAGTGAGGAGAACAGATTTCTGCACTGCCCTGCTGAGAGCCTTGGTGTTTGTTCCACTTTCTAGTCTATCCTGCAAAGAAAAGGTACATCTACAAATGTTCTGCTTAGGGGCATGTTGTGGATCACAGCTTCTGTCCAGATGCTGTTTAGAGATGACAGAAGTGTATTATAGAGAGTGGTAGGTATGAGTTAGTCTGCGGATTCAAATGGGTCTGAAGACTAAGGCAGAGGATGTTCACCCAACATATGGTCTAACAGGGGATGGTGATTTTGAGCATCTGGAGACACCATTGTGCATTTTGAACTATGACAGCCAGGAGCAGATATAAAAAACCCTTGCATGATGAAGGATTTTTGTTGGTAGTGAGGGATGTACATTGAGGCACTAGCTACAGGTGAAAACCAGACTTTCTGTCTCCTTTCTAAAACCTTTCCACCGCTGAATGAGACCTCTGAAGATTCTTTTCAAAGATGCTAGCTATAAATGTGTCATGCTGTAGACAAAATAAGGTCATGAGACATTGAATTTTCTTTATTTGAAAGAGCAAGAGTAATCAAGAGGAAAGACAGGATGTTTTCCTAATAATAAAAGGGACATACTTTAGTCAGCATGGGGTTTTTCATCATAGAGAAGACATCAGATCTCATTTAGATTTGTTTTGAATTCTACTTGCCCAGACTAGCCTTAAGAAAAGTTGATAAATGAAGAATTCCCTTCTCTATGCATGCAAAAGAAAACTCTCAAGATTTTTAGGCAATGGGAATGACATAGACTATCTGACTCCTAATTACATATCATCGTATCTTTGTTGCAAGACTACAAAAGGATAGACAGAGAGATGGGAAGGAAGGAAGGAAGGAAGGAAGGAAGGAAGGAAGGAAGGAGCAAGCTGCAGTGGATCCAGCAAATTATCTGCTGGCCTCCATTTTCAGTAAGTTGCATGACACCTAAGGAGATTTTTTCATAGGACAGAGAAATTCTCACTTACAGGTATACTTACAATGATAAAAGTACAGAATTGTGGATTTACTGAGTTGGTCACCATTCCTTTTTCTTCCTGTTTCATGAAGTCTGCCTAAAGTAGCAGTCTTGAACAGCAGAGTCAAAACTTTCAGAAGATAAGGTGACTTTGAAGGGCCCCTCAAAGTCCTGAATTGTTAATACTATTAATAACCGATCCTTTGTACAGGGAGATTCCTGCTGTCATCCTGAGAAGAAACATGTCTATGTTGAACATTAGCTTACCGAACATCAGCTACAGCACTCACTAAAACTCGCCAGGATTTCTGAATAGCAGAGCAAAGCAAAGCTGTAGCCCTTGGGAATCTGATACGGTATGACAGTCACAAAGTCTCTTTCTTCTGAAAGAAAGACTGTTAATTTCCTTTATCATCCTGCTTTATATATGTCAGATACTTCTGAGGCATGGGGAATAAAATTTAGCTGTCACAGTTCTTTCATTCTGGTTTTTGGAGAACATCCTATGCCTAAGCAGCAAACAAGGAAGTCTCTGTGGATCTAATGTTTTCTTCCTCTGGAGAAGTGTTTTTTATGTCCATTTGATGATTCACCACTCGTACATATTTTTGTAATCTGTATTCAATTGCTGCTTAGTCAAAACCCAGTGATCAGAGGAATACCTAAGTGGTCCAATAATTCTCCTTAGACTCAGCTTTCACAAGCTGTTTCTTTCTTTTGAAAGAATTCATGTGCTACTCATGTTTTTTATGAGCTATGACACTTTTTCAGGACCCCAATTTGCGATTAGTTTAAAGGATGTTTCCTTTAAAGGTATTGAGGCTATTTCTGAAATGGCTGCTACTAAATCATCTGAAGCTGAACACACCACAGCCTTCTTCACTTGGGAGGAGGACCAGATAGGGCACTTTAAGAGATCAGTTAACTGCTCATGTTTTATTTCAAAGGCATTAAAAATGGTCTGCTTCATCATAACCTCATTTTGCAAATGTCATTTGCTTTTTCTAAATATGTACTGCAGCCCAATGTGGAGAAAAAAGCCCCGCTCTTAACCTAAAAGCATCAGCTTTGGAGCATTTCTGTCTAACACTGGGGACTCATAACAAGTCATGGTAGCACTCTCACAACTGTGCAGTGAGAACAAGATTTTGCCAATGTGTATATATGTATGTATATGTATATATATATGTATATGTCAGCTTTGCAAACCATACCTTATTCCAAGTGTTTTCAAGCAGAACCATAAACTCTGTGCTGAGGTCAGTGGCCTTTTTCTCTCAAGAGGATCCACATGATATTCCCATCCTTGTGATTTATATACAAAGCAAAAGTTCCCTCAGTATCATTCCTTTCAAAAGCAGAGTCCATCAAACAAGCTACAGCAGCACTACTTATTTTATTGCTTAAAAGCAGTTCTTCATCAGTAACAGTGATAGATAAACCTTTCACAAAACTGGTATTTACCAGTAAATTCTTTATGCAGAGGTTGCCAACAGCTGCTTCACTGCATAATGTTCATAGGTATCAATTATTCAGTACTATACAATATTTTCTTTTGTTTTTCTTCTTTTAAAGAAAGTTGCCACTACTGCTTTTGGTAGATCCTGTAAGAATTATATAAAAAGTGTGCTTCCTACCTCCCTCTTCTGAAGTTGAGGGGGAATAATTTGAACTCTTGATTAAATACCCCAATATTTTCATAGAAATGGCCTTGTTCTATAGCTGGTGATAAAAAAACCATAGAATGTCCCCAGTGGAAAGCTATACTGTCTTTTGCGGTATCAGGTGATGCAGGCATGCAAAAAGCAAATATTAAATTCAAAAGCCAAAAGTATTTAGGATTTACTTTTAACTTCCCACCTGTAGATATACCACAGCCATTGAACAGATGGAGCTGTCTCTATCCATGTCCATGTCTTACCTGCCATGGCAGGAAAAACACTAAGAACATACATACACCCTGCCAAGATGACAAGATTGATGAGTTAAAATTGGAAAGGTTCGACACACCACTTTGCCAACTCCTTTACACAAAACTGCTTCAGCCGTTATTATGATGTTTTACCTGGAGAGTATAAAGGTGTCCTTAAAATAACAAGCAAGTCAAATGTCATACTATTGCTGTCCTGGTACCATTGTAGAAATTCTGCTTCTTGCATCATGATAGGCAAACCCTTTTCTGCTTTTGAACAGATACCATTGTCCCAAGTAAGTAAATTTGCTTAAGATTATATTGTTTTCCCTAGAAAAGACAAATGCTTTTCAGTTGCACCTATATTTCCTTTGCTGAGTGTAAAAAACTTTCTGGTGCGAGGTGCAGAAGTGTTGCCACATTAAGGACAGCATTTGGCAACTCTGCAATTTTCAGGTTTTTCAAAAACCATGACAAAGCATCTCAGCATCTTCTAGCATACAGCATATAACCGCCTTTCATAGAGTTTATGGATTATCGTCCCTCTGTTTCTTGTTCACAGCCTCTGAAACCCAACTGTGGAGACCCTCCTGGCCTGCCGCTGCCCTCCTGTTCCTCTCTGCTCCCGGCGCACCTGTGGACGGGAGTTTCTGTGCGGGACTGCAGTTTCTCTGGCAGAACTGCTGGCTGCTTTGCAGCAGCAGAATTAAAAGGTTTAGTGGTGTGTTTCCTTTTCTGACCACTGCTTGTGCATGCATATGTGGTGCGTGAGTGTGCATACATATACAAACAAAACATATGTGCGTAGTGAAGCTCACTGGACTCTAGTTTTGCCAGAACTGCAGTGATCATGTTATTATAGAACATTTTAAGTAGCTTGCAAATAACAAAACATATATAAAATAAATTATTACAAATTTTCCAACTTGAAGGGCAACCTTTACAATCCCTCACATTACTCATCACCCACATCACTCAACATAAATGGGAATGTAAAAACATTTGAACAAAATGTACCGTGAGCATTTGCATCTTCATGGAAGTGCATGGTCTTTCACATGTAGGGTTTTCTTCTCCCCTCTCCTGAAGCACCCATACATGTTTTTATACATTTTACCTCTTACTGCATGTTTAGGACCCTTCAGTTTTCCACTTCTTATTTAGGTCTTTTTGTTAAATGAACAAATGAAATGTTATCCACATCATCTTAATTTACTGTACTTTTTCAAGTATCTACAAAACACTCAGGTTTAAAAATATAATTACAAAGCAATGTTCCTTGCAAAGTCTGTTACATGGAAATTTATCTGTCCTGGAAGATTCACAGAAGAGTTATGGCTCTCCATCATTACACAGACAGTTCTGTAAGCAAGACATCCTAGTTATTAAAAGACATACAGTTCAAATGGGAAAGTATCTTTTCAGTACATATAGTTCAAATGGGAAAATGTGTTTTTAGTTACAGTTTATACAATTATTTACCTACCATTTATTTACAGTTATAAAATTATTGATAGCTATTTCATGTCTGTAATTGCCACTCTGTCCAGGATTTTGTGGGCTTTTAGACGAAGAAAAGTTAAAGTATGATGCTTTCATGCACTGCAAGATTTCACTGCAATTAAACTGAGCCTTAACTTCATAGATCATCTCATCCCTCCCACTGTGTTCAACATGAAAAAGAACCATCTTGCAACATGATAGTGTACCAAACATTCCTCCAACAGCACTCTTCCACCAGCATGCAACTGTGGAAACTTTCTCCTTTTCCTTTCAAACTATCAATCTCCTTTCTTACAACTTCTGAGAGCAAACATGAAAGTACAGTTTTCGGAAATAAGCCTAATGTTTGGTTCAGTTGCTGTGAGTCTGGTTTTTCACTGCCATCATGAGGTCTAGACTCTTTCTTTAAGAAAGGAAAATTGAGTTGCATAAAGTCACAGGTGTCCTGGATGCCTGGCTAAGGCAAACAGCCACTGATACCAACAACACCCTCAATGTCAAAATGTTAACGGTAAAGCGGTGGCAGTCAGCAGTCTGGGAACCGCATCTCTAATCACCCCTGCTAGTTATTTGGGAGCTTTGGGACCATACCACGAAGTTTGTGTGGCTATCCTCATATTTCTAGCAGTGGTTGTGACAGCTGGTTTTTAATTTCAGTTCCTCAGAAGATGCACTGCAAAAGAGCGCTGCTTGGTTTCCATCACCGACACAAGACACTTCCCCTCCAGCCCTGGGATTCGAGGTCTTTCAGACAAAAACAAATGACAGTTTAGATCAGCAGTTGATAAAATCTCTTTATATTACCAAAAACATTAATCTGAATCCCTTATGTCTCATAAGCTCACAGCTGTCTGCTTTCAACTGTTTATTCCAAAACACAGAATTTTAACTTCTATCAGGGTTCTTCTGCAAACATTTCAGTTCTTACCTCTGCAAAGCTTTTTCTGTGCTGAAATTCCTTCATGTTACATTGTTTGTTTTATTGTTAAAAGATGCCAATTCCCCTTTGTCTGCAGCCAGCACTTGCTCACATCTCTTATTAGACCTGCATCCAGATTTTGGTGTTTGCAGTATGTACCTTCATAGTTTACACAACTTTGCAGTATTCTACCTATTTACAATCATCACATGTTTCAGGGCCTTCACCTAAAACATATTATCAGAGCAAGAAGATAACATCATTTTGTGAATCATACAGACCATCTGCCAGACTTTAAATGCAGCACCACTCGATGCTCAGACATTTATTGTTCCTGCAAAAAAACCCAAACAAACCATGAAGATGCCCCAGTGACAGAAGTATAAATAGCCATATAGTAGATGTGTTCCAGTGACGATGTACTGCTGTGGACATTTTTTATTACATTACAGATTGCATGAACTCCTAACTACCGTCCAAGTTTTATTTTCATTTTGATAAACAGCGCTTTGTTTTAGAAATGTATGGTGATCTATGTCACAAAGCATTAATTCTTCATATTGCACTGAGGGGTCATCAGTCTTCTTAGTTACGCTCACTGAAACTCATGAGGCTTTTGGAGACTCTTGCATCACATTTAATAAGCAAATGCCACGCACTAGATATTTGGAGGCCAAGCAGATGGAGTGTATTGTGTAACTGATGGCTGTAATAATAACAAATGCACTTTCCAAATACAGATTGATGCATGAAGTGGGGAACATTATGGTTTCTACTGGTGGTGGCTCAAAGCTACACAATCCTGGAGCAGCAGCATCTACACAACAGCTCTTACGGTTTCCAGAAAGCACATGTGTGGGTAATGATTAACGCTGTAAAGTGAAGGTCTGGGAAAAAGAAGTGCAAGCCAACCTTTGCTAGCTACACAGGTAGCAACCCCTTAAGACAGATAGCTCTCATTAGCATTGCTTAAGATACTGTCTGCAGAGCATTATGTTAGCTCAGTGGAAAACCAAGCTGGGCTTCTTTCCTCTACTTCTGTTTAACCCACTATCATTTATCTGTTTAACTATTAATGAGCCTCCAGAAAGGCTCATTCAGATGTGAAGAGATCTTGAATGGGAAGTGTCTGCCTAGCAGGATAGGGCAGCATGTTGGTGTCAATATATCCACACTCCCTTCTCAGGATTTCAAGTATGCAGAGGGTTTTTTGCATCCTTAAGAATATCTTCTCTTTAGCAAAAAATGTTCTCTTTAGCAAAAAAAGGGTTGTGAAAGCCCTAGGAACATCACCACCATCTCTGTCTTCTAGACCTGAGGCCCAAGTGTATTTAGGTTTGTCACTGGTAAGATGTTCTTCAGACCACAGATGGGTTTGGATAACTTGTTTGTCCACCTCATTGGGTCTATATCAATGAAAAAAACAGGCTTTGTTTTCAGACAAAATCATAGTTTTGTGCACAAAGCTGAAACTTGGGGCAAAAGTATACAGAAACCCATTTTGCCATCAGAAAGGGCCCAGAAACTTTCACCCCACCATACTCTTCTGGCTCTGCTGTAGTCACTGGTGGACACTGGCTTCAAACAACCCAAGAGGCTGCAGCAGTGCTGGGGAATGCCTGTTGGCCAGCCACTGTTGACAGGTCTTAAATTTAACCTTTCCACTTGTGCAGACCCTGCTGAAAGACCTGACACCCACTTAAGGTGGTAAATCCATACCGGCTTAGGACTAGTTCACACTGAGAGAACAGAAGTGGCCCTGAAAGAGCAATACCTTGAGCTGTGTAAGCATGTGGAAACCCGGAAGAGGAAGACTCTGTCACAGTGCTAAAAACACGTGCTGACTCCCCTGCAGAAGATGCCTTCGCTGCAGGAGCCCAGACCGCATTACACTGGCACCACACTGTGGACATATGGTACTATTGCACAAGCACTTGTCTACTGCGCTTTTGAGGTGTATTTTATCTTTTGGGGCAAAACATTTTTTAAAATATATTTTGTCCCAAGGGAAAGAGTAGCTGTCTCCAGGGGTCCAGAAATATCAGTTTAGAGCTGGCACCCAAAATGCCTACTGTAGGCAATGCTGAACCAACATTTTAGGAACCAGGAGTGCAAAGTCAGTGTGCCCAGTTTGTTCACGTGTCTGTTCTCCCCACAGAGTCACCAGGGGAAACAAGTGGTCTCTGAAGGGGGAGGTTCAGCTCATCTAAACATTAAGCACTTCCTTCTCTCCCCTGATGGAAGAATTTGGGAGGAATTTAGGCACTTCCTGGCATCAAACATCTGCAGTGATGGCAGCAGGGGCAGCAAGAGACACTTTGGTGGCAGGTCTCATGTTCAGAGCAGGTACCAGGAGGGAGAAGGCTGTGAGCATTTGCTGGGACCAGCCTACAGAGGTGTTCAGTCCTTGGACAGTTTTGCTTTCTTACCAGCAAGAAGATGTGCAAAGCAAACACCCACCCAGGAACAGGGCCAGGCACATCTCCCCTGGGCTTCGGTGGAGGAGGCTCCCATGCCCATGGCGGACACAAGACTGCCAGGCTCCCCAGCCTCAAGACTGGAGGAGAGGAACTTGTTGGCTATGGCCGGTCCTTTCTCTGTCCTGCACAAACACACACCGGTAAACCTGTGCTAGGGAAAATGACTGTTGTTTCATATCAGTTAACATCTGTATTGACACATGTTCATGTTTGCCTTCAGCATGTTGCAGAACAAAGAGCTTGCCGAATGTTTGTCAAAAATCTGTTCCCCACCTTTTCCAATATAAATAAAGGTTTTAGGGCAGGACACAGGACAACTAAGTTCACCACGATATCACCAGATTCCCAGCAGATTTTTTCAAGACCCTCTGGGAATATGGCAGTTGTAAGAGTTATCCAATATTTTTTCAAGGCCCTTAGACAATTTTGCATGGAAAGACAATTTCTAAAGCATCTTACAGTGCAAAACCTAGGCTTTCATACAACTTCAAGTTGTTGGTTCGTGCTTAATCTGGAATGTCTTTTTTGTTTGATTAACAAATGTGTTCCTGCCAATACTCTAAAAGAGAGAATGATTTCCTGCTAAAAAGTGATGCTGTGGCTTCAGGAATAACTTTCTTTCTTTCTCTAAGTGCAGGGGTGCTGAGGGAGCTGCTGCAGTCTCAGGCACGCTCAGGGAATGATATAATGCTTGCTGCTGCCGTTTCAAATGGCTCTGCAGCCTCCTGCTCTCCAGCGCAGCAGGGTCCAGCCCTGCTACATGTCAGAGCAGACAGTCCACAAGGCAAAACTGGGCCACACTATACATTTACGGAGTCTGAAATTATCCTGAAATTTTGCTCATCCTCAGCTTTAATAAGAGTTTCCAAAAGTAAGTTTCTGACCCTTGTGGTTCCAAAAACAGCCCTCCAAGCCTGGCACCACATAAGCCAGCGAGGCTACATTCACTTGCGTTTACCAGTTCAGAGGGAACTGTCTTCACTCACTGAACCTGATGGCACTTAAAGCACATGCTTCAAGCCAGGCATGGGAATTGATGCCTAACACAGAGCGTCAGTCAACACTTGCAGCATTCAGCTGATTATTCTGTGATTATATTTCTTCTACTAAATACGGTTCTTCTAACTAAAAAAAAAATACAAAGGGAATGTATCTTTTAAGGCAAATAGTGCTAAACTGGAGTCACATTCTTAAGTGGTATAATCAGGCGCGACTCCACTGAAGTCAGTGGAGTTGTAACTTTTTCTTCTGGAAGTGAGTCTGTTGTCAAGTCTAAGTCTGTTAGACACTGAGGGTTTGCTGCCGCTTTCTCTTCCATATAAAATGCAGGCACACTGCAGGAGCTGCAAGAATTATTTTTGCTTAGAGAGGGGTCTGAGGCAGCCTGTAACTAAAGGAGATAAACTTGGGTTTTGAAAAGGTATTTAGGAACTTCATCCATTTTTAAATTAACAGATAATGAGTTCCTGAAAGTGAAATCTCTGATTCAAAATTTAATTTGACATTTGCTTTTCTGGATAGTTGTATAGCTGTGGAATCAAAATTCTGTGTTCTTGTTAGCTCTTATTAGTAATTAAAGGATGTGAGTAATGTTAATTTTATAAACTTTTTTGTAAGATATTTGTTTCTTATTAACCGCTGTAAGTCATCACAGTCCAACATCTTTGACTGTGTCTAGCTGTGCCTGATATGGTTAAGACAAAAGAAAACTATGCAGAGAGGAGAAACAGGTGGTGGATCGAATCTCCTCAAGGTCCGAACACGCCACATAACTGTACTTTGTGCCGACAAATCCCTGCTCTTTTCTCCTTTCCCTGGGAAGGCATTCCCACGGCACCGGAGGTGCAGAGAGTGTCCTCGCAAGGGTCTGTAATCGCTTGTACCAGCCTTGCGCGCATCGCCTTTTGGTCAAACTCTTCTGCCAAAGTGGGCTCACCCGCTCGCATCTTCAAGCATGCACTGGACCGTGCCTTCAGCTCTCTCTGTAATAACTGCCCGCTCCCTGCAGCCTTTATGTATCTCACAAATAGCTCATGGAACCGTCATGGAGATGCACACTGCAACAGAATTGCACCTGGAATTAGCTGTTTATTAATGTCCTTTCAGTCCCAGCCTCAGGCTTGCCTCCCTTAGATTTCTGTTTCCAGCACTATCTCTGCAAGAAACATTACTGACAGGCGGCTTCGTGTCAAAGCCTGATCTCCATTCAAACCCAAAGTCTTTTTGTATTTCACTAAGATTTATTAAAATGAGTTACTCATCACTCTTGATGGTTTTTGGAATATCAGTCTATAGCAATTAAACACCAACTGGCTGCCTGTAATTTAGAAAAATGCTAACTGTCTGTTGCAGATTACAAATTATAACTAACTGTGATTCATGGGGGTTTTTTTTAAACATGATTTCTGGTGACTGATCTTGCCAAGTGCTCCAGGAGCTTTTCTGTGAAACTACAGGTATGCCAAACACTTACTATTCATATACACTATACTGCTTTCTGGTAGGGTAGGTGTTTTCTTGATTGATCTATGTACTACAGACTGAAATATCTTATTTCCTGTAGTTCTCCTTTACTCTTGGTATTATCCAACTATTGATTTAAATAATGCACTGTCAGTAAGTAATAATTTCACCAATGCCCACCAGTCAGTAATGCCTGATTCACCAATCAATCAGATATCTCTGTCTGCGTTTTATAGGTGGGGAAATGGAGGTGCTACATATTACTAACATAAAAGGACGCCTCAATACATATTGATACATGTGTGAGCATCACAAAATAACTATTTCATCAATTTATGAAAAATAAACTGAGGAACGAACTCTTGATATTTCAGCAATTGCTAGTCAAATTCAGAGAGAAAACATGGAGAAATTTCCTAGGATGCTTCTTTTCCTTTCTCAATCATTCCTAACAGCTAGAGGCTATCTTTGCACATTTGAATGATCCACGTTTCAAGAGCTGAAGATTTTTTTACATGGATATTGAAAGCATCTGGACTGCTCTACAAATGAAACCAAACTGCAATGGAGATAAGTGGATTTAGAAACAGGAACAAGTAAAACTGTTACTCTCCTCTTGAGTGCTCCCTCCTACCGCAGGAACACAAAACTGGGCCAGCACTGTGTCCACCTATTCCAGTACCTGGTTTTGGGCAACAGCAATTGCAGACAACAAGGAGTCGTCAGAAGAGCAGGCAAACCCGTAGTGATTCCCCAGAGTGATCCCCAGCTTCCCCCAGCCTGCGTCTCACGAACCCCCTCACTTGATCGTGTTATAATGATTTATGCCCTTGGTTACACTTGCTGTCTCTCGCTAATGCGGTTATGTTCACCGGCTGCGGCTGGCTCCCGGCCCTCGCCAGGCAACGCTCCCCTAGACGAATCAACAGACAGCAGCAGGAAGAAGACAGGGGAAGAAGGGGAAGAAAAAGCCTCAAAACATAATGAAGAAGAAACTCTCAACTCCTAATTGCTCATTCAGAGCCTTTGTAACAGGATTTAAATATTAAAGCTCATTACAGCAATATTGATAGAAAGCTGTTCCATCAAAACGCAGCTCCCAAAAGAGTCTGTGGGTTACGCTGAAGCACAGGGAAAAGGTGGACTGATTCATCTTCATGTTCTTGTTCCATTTCAAAACTGTCCAAATAATTATTATTGCTAAAGCAAAATGCTAAAACAGTTTGGAGGGGGGAGGAACAGAGAAAAGTTATATGCAAATTATGATGAGCAGAAAGAAATTGTGGTATTTAGTTTAAGCATTTTGGTTTGCCTGCCTCCAGACTACTCATTGAATTGCTTCCTTACAATTAAATGCTGTCATATGTTTCATATGGCTCAGTAATAATCTTTTATTTCTGTCCGTATGTAAAATGCTTATATCAACCATAATAAACCCAAACAGGATGAATCAAATCTTAGGTGATATTTCTTTGTTAAACTATAAATTACTTTATTTGTCTGTGGAATACACTGAGGTAAGTCTCACAGTTGATAAGAGAGATGTTATATTTTAATCCAGAAGAGAGCAATTCCAGCAAGAAACTGTCTGAAGTAGCAGTTCTTTACTGCTTGTTTGTATTCCATTTTACTCAGTTTTTTTTTTTAAATCATAAAGCAGTAATAGTCAATAACTGTAAGTATTGTTCTCGCATGGTAATTTTGGCAAGGTCCTGGCATAGTAAGGATACCGAGACTAAAATAATGGAGGGCACACATCTGACTTGACAAAAAGGAAGACCAGCTTTTGGACTCTTGCCACCATTTCTTGTTTGGAGTAAAATTACTTACTGTTTTTGTTTTTAAATTCCCTCTTCTTCCTTACACAGATAATCCTCATACCAAAAAATTTTTCTGCTGAAATAAGAGCAAACAGAATCAGAGAATACGATCTGAAATAATTACATCAGTTGGCAGGGAACAGACTCCTTCTGCTCTTCACTCTTGAGATTGCCCTTAAAAGCTGCTTATAGTCCTAACCACTTAAGTAGAAGAAAGAAGTAAGTACCCTGAAAGTAATGGAAAGAGCAACAGGGATTAAGGGGCTCCAGGGATTCATTTACAAAGAACTATTTTTAAAGTGTTGTGCTTCATCGCCAAACGATTTCGTCCTGGGTGGAAGGGCTTTACATAACCACCATCGCCATTTTCAGCCAGGGATAACTGCTTCTCTCACAATTTTCTGTAGATGTCTCTCCCGTTAGGTTTTCATCAACTTTTTTACCTTGCTGCATCTCTGAGGTACATAATATCTGTAGGGCATAAACTTCAAGGCAAGTGACAAACTGCTGGAGCACAGGGTGAAGAGCACACACAGAAATGTGCCTGGGTGTCCCAGAGCTGCCTGGCACAGAGATTTATGAGACTGCGATAGAGTATCCCAAAGGAAGCAATGGAAATTTTAGAATTTAACATATTTTAAATAAGACCAGACAGTACTTGAGGGAAAGTACTCCAGCTGTTTACATTTATGTAGTATCCTTCACAGCAGGGTCTCAGAGTGATGAACTGATAACTACAAAATAAGATTATCAGCACTCACTCTGCAGGGAACCAGTATTTCCTTAGTGTTGTCTTAATGCCAAGATATAAATTGAGCAGTGAATTTCATAATTTAATTCAGAGCAAAGAATTACTGCATGCCCCTGACTCCAACTGACCTAAGTCAATAACTGAGGCAAAGCAAACACAGTGTCTTGCTGTTCTGGACCTTAACACATGTCCCTCCAGAGCATAACCAAAGGGCGGATTAGCTAGGAAGACTGGTCTGCAGCCCCGGCTCAGGACTTCGAATATGAACGAAAGAGACTGTGAAATCAATATATCTTCTGAGGATAAGCCAATGAAAAAGCAACAGGACTAATGGTACATGTCTGTTAAAAGCCAAGCTATTGAATTTTGATTGACAATGCATCTTAGACACAGTGCAAAGCAGAAATCTTGGTGAATAAGCATTACAGCCACATACAACAAACCCCACAGCAGCTGTTGTTAGCATAACATCTCTTTTCCCAAGAAATCATTTCAGCACTGTGAGGTTTTGTAGATGGTAAAAAATGACATTTTAGAAATGGACCTAAGATAATAAGCATCAAAATTCTGAGAATAATGAGAAAAAAAGGAACATTTTCTTCTTGGTGATGTAGGCAGAGGAACATCACTGAAATAGGCACGGTCAGCAGAAGCTGTTTCTCTTTAGTAAGTTGAGCAGGACTTCTAGAAATCCCAGGCACACTTCTGTCCTGCTGACCAGAAGTAGGGGAAGGTCAAGAAAGTCAGCTACATTGTCTTGCCAGAAAAATGACCTTCCTTCCATTGGTCTTCAGAGGCCTTGACAATTGGCTGAATGGATGCCATGTCTTGTGGCAGCGGCTTTTGTGCAAAGGGTGAGGCACTGCCTTGGCACAAGCAAGTGGTGTGTACCTTCTGCCAAGCAGGCTTGGGCCACCCAGCACAACAGGTGACTCAGCCAGGTGTCAGCTAGCTCTCTATCATATGTGGCCCGCAACATCCCATGAGAGCACTGCCCATTGCTAACAGAAATGTTTTGCTGAAAGAAACAATGTTTAAAAATGCAGTGACCCACCTGGGGCTTGGGAACCCATCACAGTATCAAAAGGTCATTCATCTCATCCCTAAATGACATAGGGATACTGAGTCAGGGCTCTTACACTGCTTTCTATATCACAGACCAGTGTGGACATAGCAAAGATTCAGTGCTCACTGCATGCATGGGTGATCACTTGCTGGCTCCCAACACTGGGGACTAAATGCAGACACCTGCAGAGCAGAGGTCCACAGCTAAGTTGCTCTCCTTGCTTGATCAGAGGAGTAGTTCATGTCACCTGTGCAATCTTAGATGAAGCTCATCTCATCCTAAAGCAAGTGTCTCAAACAGGTGAGAAACCTGCATCCTAAGAACACCTTTGTTGACTATGAGAGAGCCTAAGGACCCCAGTTGCAGAGGTTTGTATTGTAGGTGTCTACAGGTTCTGCAGGACCATCACCATATCTTCACAAGGAAATTAGGGTTCAGTGAATGGCCTTGAGGGCCATAGCTGATCAATCAATAGCTATTAGTTTACTTATGGGCTCTGACCTGGGTAAGCAGAGCTGTGTGAAACCACTCCTCTATGAAATGCTGATGCTCAGGGATGGGGAAAATTCAAAATATTTGATCTTTTGCTCCCTTTCCTTCTATGAGGCAGACAAAGGATATCCTAAAACTACCAACATATTTACCAACATACCAACATATTGCTAATTACTGACTGTATTACTGGTTACCAATATATTGCTGAGTCTAGAAAGTAGACTTAAATAAAATAACTTTGATAACATGGACCTAGGATGAATGACATTTTGATAAAAGCAGGGGATTTTAATGCCTATGCTAAACTAGTTTATCATCATGGTTTTCTACTCTGTTATTTGCTACTCAGTGTTTGCTACTCATTAATATAGTGATATAATAAAGCTCCCCTATTACATATACAAGCAAGTAAAAATATTGTTGTTAATCCTTTGAAGTGTGACAGTTGAATGTAATCTATGATTGATTTGTTCATTCTGACTACACAGGTAAACTTTCCAAAGGAAACACAATGCTTTTCTTGAAAAATGGTGGTGCACATTGGAAAGCACCCAGCTACGATGCATAATTTATTATCCTACTTTCAATTATATTTATCCGTCTATTTTGTAATTTTTCTTCTCTGTCTGCTTCCTTGGCAACAGGCTAATATCATTATCTGCCATCACCATAAACACAATTCTTTGGGCTAAGTGGCATTAGATAGCAGATGAATGGAGTCCCGTTGGTGGCCTTTTTTAGCAGATTTGGAAATGGTAGCAAGAGCTGACCTGCCCTTTGCCTGACCTTGATGGGGAAAATGCAGCTTGCACTCAAAATACTCGCAGTTAGATCCTCTAATGATATCACAGCCTTATTTTTAATCTATATTAATCAAAGCAGGCTAAAAAGCCTTGAGTCCCCCTGCTAGCCTCCATCTTTCCCCGCAGCCGTGGGGCCGGCAGGACACGGGGGCTGACAACGTGCAGCACTGGGCCACCTGGCATTTTGTTCTGCATCTTCGGTCACCGGAGGTCGGAACAACCCAGAGTCTTAGAAAATCCTGCTCGTGATGCAAAACTCATCCCTTCCAGTCAAGATTTCCCATATGAGCATTTTGTGAAACGGCCCCGGTAGTGTGCTTTTAAGGTAAATTTAATCTGTCCTTAGGTAAACAGCTTAAAATTGCTGAGAACTGCTTCTTTCCTACAAGTGGGGCATGGAGAACTGATTAAAAACCACTAAGCCAGGCACCCTGCCTTCATGTCTTGCCCTTACCATGTTAGTTGCTGGGAATGGAAAAGTGACCAATAATTCACTCACATCTCCAAAAAACTTTATCCAGCCCACATGAAAGACTAAGTGACTCTTTGCCACCAGAATGAGGAGACGTGTTTTCTAGGCTGGAATGTCTTGATTCAAAAAGTGACAGATATTGAATATATGTTTTCATTTTAGTGGCACACTTAAACAAAAGGTGGAAGTTTTTAATTTAGCCATTAGAGGTCAGTAAATCCCAAGTTATTCGTCAGTTTGTTGTATTCAGTTTTTGAAAAAAAAATATTAACGGGGAAAGACAAAAATAATCACAGCACTACAGAAACTTTTTGCCTAAATGCTGGCTATGCCTCTCCTGGAGTAGAAGTCTAAAGATTAAAGTTATAGTTTTCAGCTGGAAATTTACATGGCTGAAAATTAGTCTATATCCTCCAGAAATTATTGGTGTTCTCTTTGTAGGCTTAATTTCAATCTTTAAAATATTTTTTTAAACAAGTAGTGCTTTTAGTACAAGAGGCAGAATCAATCCAGGGAGCAGGGACTGGAAGTACAGGATGCTTTTCCCATACCTGAGTGTTTAACTGCTGCACTACACTGCAAAATCACATTCCTTTATACCCCCCTGAGTATACTTCCCTCCTGGCCCAAGAATTTTGCACTCCTGCTCCTCAGTGGCCCAGCTTCAGTGAAAAGGCAGAAGGAAATACCAGCTTCCAGACATGTTCTGGGAGACAAGAGAGTTCAGGTGTACTGTGCCATGAGAAATAGGCCTTCACAGTGATAAATAAACAGAATTTCATTTATAAACTTAACCACATAGAAAAAACAGTGCGAAGGAGATATAATATGGAAAACTCACTTGCTACAGTAATATTAAGTGCCTGTGATTGCTGACTGTATGGATTCTCAATGGAAAACAAAGGTAAGAAAAAAGAATACCCGCTCAAATTTAAAGGTAAATGTTACTTTCAAGAATACCAGTGGTGATTTATCTTATTAGGGCAGAAAATTCAAGATACTAGGGTTTCAAAGGAGATTTGGATGAGAAATTTGGTAGGAAGATACAGGAATGCTATCTCAGTGCAGAACACCATTTTATGCTACCATATTCTATCTCTGATAGATATAATATCCCTCTTATACTACCTCCACTAACAGGAAATTGTCTTAATCTGTATAAGGTAACTGTACTTGATTTAATAATGTCTTATCCTAATCGATACAATTTAAATAATACATTTATTGACCAAGTGAAACTCATCTAGCTTTCTGACCCCTGCCTGAGAAAAGCCCAGGCTTGTTTCTCTCTGCTGAATCTTCTCCCTCCAATGTTTTTCATCATCTGATTTTCCTTTAGCCTGTCTGAAGCTAGGTTGATGTATGCTGCTCTAATGATTGCTCAGATTTGCTTAACTGCTCTTCCCATTTTGTTATATCTCAAAATGTTATTGTATACTGTTTCCTATTTTGCCTTACACTAGGCCTGCAAAAAAGAGTTAGCATAAGTGGTAGTCCTCAGACTTCTCATTTAAGATATGCTGCAGGCTTGTGACGAGGGCACACTCTGAGTTCAAGCCCTCCTGCTCCCGACCTCAACTGATATGGAGGCAGGACTCGGCTTTCTTGCTTCCTGCAAAGTCCTCTCACCAAAGAGCTTGTGTGGAGAGTCAAACACACAACTGCTTTTGGAGAAAATGTAATATTGCCAGGTGCCTGGAGCCAGCCTCTTACCACCCTTGCAGAGGGTGCTGTCCTGGAGCCAGCTTCAGCTCCACGCAGGCACATCCCTCTCGCCCGTATGTCTTGCTTGAGGTTTAGCTATGCGAGTCTGATGTGTTACCTGTCACGAAGCTTAGCCTTGCTGCCTGACTCTCCAAATATTCAGAATATAGGGAATAGGAGCACTGTTCTGGTGAAGTCCATTCCCTGATCTGAGAGCCCCCCTCATCATAGGAACGTGTCAGTAAAGGAGACAGACACGGGTCTTGTAATCAGTTATACGATGACTATTAAGCCACCAATGTGGTGTCCCCATCAAAAGGGCAAAAGCCACCCTGTGAAGTCTCAAATGAAATATTCTGAGGAAATAAGTATTTATAACATGGTATAAGGCCAGGGAGAGGCTTCATCTGGAGCCCCGTGGAGTCCTGTGTCACACAGTCTGGTTTATTGTCAAGGAAGACCACCCAAAAAGGAATGGGTACCGACAAGGCCACAGAAATGATCAACAGAAAAGCAGACAAACTAAAACAACACAGCTTGTCTCATCTAGCAAAATAAAGGTTGAGGACAGTTATGACAGTTGCCTATAAATACACTGAAGGGTAAGTATAGAGGAGGGACACAAGCTATTCAGGATAAAGGTTATTCTTGGCGCATAAACAGATGGGTATAAATTGCTTGTAAATAAAATTTAGGCCGGAAATCTGGAAGAAATTTCCAGGCCTCCCAAACTCTTCTATTTCTCATGGGCAAAAAATTATGAATTTAAATGTAGATCTTTGTTAATTAAGGAGATGACAAGCCCTGATTGCCCGTGACAGCAGGCGATTGGGTTTGGTGATACAGCAGACTTATAGCATCATTAGCTAGGCAGACCTCCTTTAAAAGTGCTTTGAAAATATGTCTTCAAAGAATAGCTCCACAGTGTCCAGTTCTACCATGTGTGCTCACGGGGGTCATGGGAATCCCTCACAGTGACAAAGTTCAGGCTCCAATGGGTGATTAACGGTGATTGCCAAGGCCTGCACACAAGGCAAAATGAGGAGGCAGCTTGCAGATCATGTGGTCCTCCTTTCCGTCAGCAAGGAATCTGGACCTTGGATCAGAGAAGATCCCCCTTTAGTCATGACTCTCAGGTATTTGCCTTTAAAGCCTGGACAAAGATAAAAATGGGAGCAGGCTACTCCAAATTCCAAAAGCAGATGGCCACAGAGCAAGGTTTCAGCTGAGCCTGTGCATCCAAGTGAAAGACATTACTGATATGTTCAGCATGTGTTTAAAATCTTCTTTTATTCTGAAGAAATAAAAATGAAGCTGTAAAGTAAAAGGAACTGAATCCTGCGGTTGGGATTTGATCTTGGGCTGGTGAGTCAGCCCTGTGGTGTCCAGAAATAGTTGTCTGCTTCAAAACAAAATATGTGTCAGCAAGAAGTTCTTCATTCTGAGCCACCTCGCTGCGTCCGTGGCTGTGGTGTCAGCGGGACGAGGACAGACTTTGCTGTCAGCCCCAGGGGGAAGGCAAGGGGAAGACAGGGGCTCCAAAAGCCCTGCAAAGGCAGGTCATGCCACTGACCGTAGAACAAAGATTAGAGGTTGGGGTTCCTGGTCTCGCAGAGCCACCGCTCAGTTCCCTCAAGGACATCATGCTAATGTGCTTTGTTCTTCAAAAGTGGGCGCCGAACTTCATGCTCTTCTGTACAGGTTCAGGAATGGTCTGCTTTATAAAGTCTTGAACATTCAATGACTTTCTTCGACTTCAGTAGTTTTTTTGTAAACAATGTATCATTCTGTGTTAACAGAGTAGAATTTGGCAAGACTGTCAAAATAATAAACAGCTAGGAGTATGTGACATTTTAGTAATTCTCCTCCTTAATACTATGGCCCTTATCATCATCCTAATTCAATGACAAATGATTTGATCTTTCATTTTCTCTAATCAAGAGCTCTGGAGCTAAATCATTTTTACTTAATGGGAATAGCAAAGTCACTTGAATAACACAGGTTCAGAAGTCAAGTCAGATGTGACTTCCGAGCTGTGTGCTATCTGGGGAAAACTGTGGGTAAAAAAAGGGAAGAATAGAGACCACGATGAAAAAGAGAAAAATGACCAGAGGCAGAAGCAAAAAATTCATCTGTTTTGGTTTGGAACATACCATATCAGATTAAAAGGCTAAAAGATAAATACATCACCAGCTCTGTTTTCATCACTTAGAGCAGATATTTTAAGAAACTTCGGCCACTAAGTATAGGAAGTTGCTGTGTGGCTAATAAGGAAGTTTGGATGAGACAACAACACAAACAGCCTCAGGAAAAACCCTATGTTATAAAATGATGACTGCAGCTAAAAGCTGCTATTTAAACATTTTTCTATTGATGTAAGAGCTATCATGTGCTGTTCAGGCCGCAGCATCCACCATGAAGGTCATATCTGAAACAGTGCATATTAATTTCAGCCTGTGTAAGAGAGAGTGTAGATACAGACTGATGCTCTGGTACCTGTACGTATAGGCACAACACAGACCGCTTCTGACATGTCTCTGCCCAGCCCTTCTCCCAGCGATGTGGCATGAGGCATTCAGGGGCCCTGCAGGAAGGGACCTCCTTGCCAGTGTGTGCGAGGACGGGGTCTCAACTCTTTACTCTTGTGTCCAGCTCTCATGGTGCTGGGGCGCAAGAAGCTCCCCCAACATGGTGATGAGCCATGCGAGCAGATCTTAGCAGCAAGAGCTGAAAGCTACGATTCATATCAGCTTTCCTATTGATTTAAAAGCAATTATTTGCCTGAGTATGCCCCGCTCACCTGAGAAAGGGGTTACAGAGTCACGGCTAGAGGTTTCTGAAAGCTTCTGTCAGTCCCATGTGTAAGTGTGTGCTGTGAGGCTTGCGCTCCACTCTCGTGAGGTGCTTATGGTCCTGAGTCTTTAAATCCATTTTCTCTGCCCTCCTGTGTTGGAACTGTTCTGCATGGCCAGAGCATTTCTTGCTGTTTTTTAGAAAGATTTGGGATGTGAATAAATTTGGCAGCCTTTCCAGATAGTCCTAAAGGATATAGCCGTGCCAAGAGTCCTTGCTACTGGCAAGCCCTTGACACAATCTCCCAAATCCATCTTGGACTTGCAAAGGGAGTCTGTGAGGCTGGACCTGTATGTGGCTCAGGGGCAATTCCCTGAAACTGGACCAGACCTTTTCCAGAGTGCTGGAATAGGGTCATGGGCTGACAGGATTGCCCATTTCTTGGCCCTTTGGCCTGCACCCTGGGTTAGGACTGCCTGCCAGAAGCTGAGGTGGAGGAGAGGAGGAGCAGCCTGGATATACTGAGGGACGGCTAAAGAGGCAGTTCAGGAATTGGCTGTAATCACAGAAGCCACCTTGAATGAATGTGCCCAAATTGCACCCAGCTCAGCTCTGGACACACGTTAACCTGACTACACTATACCTGGATGGCAACTGCCTACCAGCTTGTCCATCCTTTACTGCCTGCAAAGCAGAAAGGGCAACAGTAAACATTTTGCTCCAAGCAATAGTTTGTATAAATGAGTTTTTGATCTAGGAGGGAAAATCTTTAGAGGCAATTTCCAGTAGACAATTTCTAAAGCTCTACTACTGCTGAGAGGCTGAGTGACTCAGTGGACTAAGATTATGCACAGCAACAAAAATTAATTCTATTCAGCTTCTGGTTTAGTATATAACCTTCGGTTAGCCACTTAATCTTTCCCACTCTCCCTTATGTGCAATACTTGCAGTGGTAGTACCCAGTTCACGGGGTGTTCTGAATATTCTCTGAAGTTGTAAAGGTTATATAACTGCTGAGTATTACTAGTATCTTGTCAGTTATATACCTTAGAGGCTTAAATGGTAATGCTGAAAGAACCTCAGTAATAGGAGTGTTACAGGCACTAGCACATCTATAATTATAAGCAAATCTCTTCTTCATGTTTATTTTGTCCTCAAGTGGATCACAAAATTTAATCTCTTGCTTCACACACATTAAATAACCTCTCCTGAATCTTAAGAATTTGCAGCTTTCTGCAGCACAAATCCTCTGCAATTGTTCAAAGAGAGCAGGAGGTAAGCATGGTCTGATTTGCTTGCTTTCATTTTTTTCAGGTGCTGGAATCATGAAGGTGCATTTTCATGTTGCCCCATGTGTTTTCCTTCCTTTTATATACTTGATGTACTGAGTGCCATTGCTACTGAATTACCATCAGTACATTCAATTAGTAATGAAAATCTTCACAGCTTTCTCAGCTACTGTTTATCATCTAAGCAGGACTGAAATCTGAAGAACTCATACTGCCTGAGCTTTGCCATTTGTTTTTACAAAATATTGTCTCTCAAACAATGTGATAGAGAATTCTGCAGGATCACAGTGTGCTGGGGGAGCTATAGGAAGCTGCTGGTCATTAGGTCCTCCTGCACCTTTTTTTCCAGCTGTGAAATTGAGATGCTGAGCTCACGGGTAGAGGGGAGCCGACACATGCTGGACACCAGAGAGCTTCACTCTCCAGGCAAATCGTCCTTCTGCTTTCTGAAGGAACAGCTGTTGATAGCTATTTTCTTAAGCTTTTGCCTTTAGGATGTTGAAAATGCAGTCCAGGAGACCTAAACCAATCCACTCGTATGGCTGAGTCAGAAAGCAAAAGTCGCCAAGCTCTGGTGCCAAGCATGCTACTCTACCTTATTTGCTTATTTATGAGGTGCCTCATATTAGGCCTCCATATCTAAAATATGGCCCACAGATTGCAAGGCCTCATCATCTGTTAATCCCTTCATCTCTTCTGGATCTCAAGGCATAAAATGTTTTCTCCTCTCTTATTCCTTTTGTAACTTTCATACTGGGATGGAAAAAATGATGTATTTTCTCCTGACATGCAAGTGTTACAGCTGACTCACAAGTGTTCCTGCTCCTCCAGGACTGCAGCTGCTCCATCCCATTTCTGTCTTGGAAATACAGCACAGTTCAGGAATGGTCTTATATATTTAAGTAACCCAATATGCTATCTTTCAAATACTCTCCTTTTTTCACCACCTCCCATCCATTTATTTAGTCCCTTTCCTTTTTCACTCCCACAACCTTTGTAACACGAAAGACTAGCAAATACAAATCTTTCAGGCAACTTTCAAAATCTCAGCCTTTATCAAGATTGTTTATCCTGTTTTTCTCTCATTTTATTTTTCATTTTCTACTTTCTCTAGACCACCCCTCCGTGAAGAAGGAGGAATACATTTTCCTCCTCTGACCCTATTTCAAGATTTTACAGACGGCCCTGGACTCCCTGTGTTATAAAACATCTTTATACAAAAAGGGTCAGAGATCGCTTTGCCTGGGGCTCTCCAGGACCTCTCTACTTCTCTCCTACTCCTCTTTATCCCCTTTTTCTAAAGCCTTCACAGTGCTTTTTCTTTCTATCTCCTTTACAATATTTTACCTTTGCTCCCTGCTTAATCTGCACGTCTCTGCTTTGATCTGCCTCAAACCCCATGTCTCTCTTCCTCTCCCTGCTCTCTCCATTAACACTTTCCTTCCTCCCTAGTGCCCAGAGAAGTTCTCCTGTTGCTGGGCACTTTATTTATTTTTTAATTCCTGAGGCTGTCTCCACATTTATGAATTTGCTTAAGGCTGAGGAAGACAGCTACATCCAGGATGAAAAAGCACCAGTGTCCCAGATCTGTTCAGTAGGGACCCTGCTGACTTCAGTTTATTATTTTTGGCCCACAGCCATGCCACCTCAGCTGGTGGACTCACTAGCAATGCTTGTTCTGCTTAGCGCAGTTGGATGAAAGGTCCCTACGGAAAACCTCGGGACTATAGCAATAGTGTGTGTGTGTCTGCGTGCACACACGTGTCTGTCATTAACCAGCAGCAGCCTTGGCTCACTGCACAGCCTCACGCATCCCTTTTATTGCTAACCCCACAATTTCCATTTTCCTGCTGCCCTGAATGGGCCTCTGGCTCCCATATATCCGGCCTGGAGTCACCTTCCAGCATTCCTCCATGCTTCCTCCCCAGTTTGCCAGGAAGAATAGCGCTTATTGAATGGCTCATTCACTGGGCGCGAGACCTCAAAACCACACGGAAAATACAGAGGGTCTTTCTCCCGCGCCATCCCCAGCACGGGCACCATGTCGGCGGTGGGGAGATTCAGGGCACCGCTGCCGGAGCTCCCCTGAGGGGCACCACGCTGCCACGAGGCACTCATGGCCAGCGTCCCCAGTCATCGCCAGTGCCCTCCACATGTCCCACGGCAAGTTGTCTGGTGGCAGTCACCTCCAAAAGGAGCCTTGCTCTGCTCCCTGGGTTTGGAGCGAGGAGCTGGCTCCTCACCAAGGGCAATGTTGTGCGTACTCATCTGGAGGTTGTGCAAATAAACAGGTTTCAAGGAATTAACGGGGTTTTCTGAGTAACTGCAGTTTCTTCCCACTGAGCCCTCAGGAAGGCAGGGACCAATGGCTGCTGTGACAGTGATGAGTGCTGCACTGTGCTGGGCATCCTGCAAAAGTTTTCTGCAGCTCAGCAAAACCGGCAGCTCCGCTGTAGCGCTGGCCCTGGGACCAGCACTTTGGGTCATTTGCACACAGTAATTCAGGAACATCTGTACCTGGTTTCACACAGGATCCTTCTGTGTGTAGCAGAACATATGGGATTTTCAGCCTTCAAAAAGGCTGGAAGTAATTTTCAGTCTCTCTAGACAGAAGTTTATGTGATGAGTCTTTAACTGCACTTTCTGCTGGTACTGCTGCTGGTGGCCCTGATACCTGGGCTCCTGCGGTGCTGTCAGTCTCCAGAATTGATATTACCTTACATTTAAAAAGGTGCTTTGGGAAGCCCCCAAAAATATGAAAACTGTTGAGTATAGCAACAGTGTCAGTATATTGGGTTGTACAAACACCTTCCTTATCTGCCTATTTTGACAACAGAAATGTTGAGCAAAAATAATCCCAAGTCTAAATGGTTTGTACAATGTTCATCTTTAAAACTCTGAAAATAATGCATTCATATCACATAATTTTTCTTAATTTAGCTTAATTTGGCAAAGGAAAATAGCATTTGAGACAAAGTCAATCACAAGAATGGAATGAGGAACTTCGTTTCCAAACTTGACTAGATTCTGTAAATTTTAGTAAAAAGCCCTTGTCACATTTTCTTCATCTGTAAAGATGAAATAACATTGTTCCGGCGGCTACCTATCAAGGGATTAGAAGGTGTTTGAAAGGGCTTTCAAGACTGAAAATACTTTCCCACTCTTGCCCAGTTGCTTACGTATCACTCTGAGGCCGAGACCGTCAAAGATGTTGGGGTGAATCTCATTATTAACAGGAAATAAACTGGACTGAAATAACACAGGGAATCAGTGGGTGTTAAGTTCATATTACTTCTGAGGCTACCAGCTGTAGCCACTGATTTTGACTGCAACTACTCCCTGTGCATGCATTTCACTAACGGTGTAAGTCTTTCCAATACACAGGTTCAAGGACTGTGTGTATGACTAGCTGCACAGATATCAAGGTAAAAGGGATTTTTGGAATACCCAAGATCTTACTGCTATCCTTCCAGATTAAAAACAAATTACTAGCTTGATCTTGCAGTCCTTATACAGGTAAGAAATTCATGAAATCAGTGTGACTAATCCTGGCATTAAGGACTGCAGACCAGGTTTGTGATTTAATCTTTTCTGAAATAATCTCAATTTAACAGGAGTAAAAGGATCCTAGTAACAGGTTGTGAGGGCCAGCGTTCTGAGGATGTGGAGGAGGATGTTATTATTGATTTTAAGACTGGAGAGACATTTTTGTGTTTAGATAATTCTAATACACACATGAAGCAATTATGTGTTTTGCTCTGCAGCTGTAAAATAATGATGGTTTTTATTAGAAAATTAAGATCATCTGAATGCTAGGCTCGTTCAGGATAGCACAGTAATTATGAAGCATGGAAGGAAGAACTCATCTGTTTGTACAAAATGCAATGACAGAGAGGGGCTGCAGTGTGCTTTTTCAGGAAGCACATTTAAAGGGTAAGATTAGAAATGCATTATCTTATGGGGGATTACAGAAAGCCCACTTGCACAGCTGGTGCCACTGGCACTGAGAGGAAGACAATCTGCCTTCTCTTCAGCTTCTCAGCAGCGATATCGTCATGCTGTTTTCAACATACTGTAGGATGACATCGGGGAGGGGTCTTTTTGAATTTTAAAATAACTGCTATGTATGCAGTTATTATGTATGCACATATATTTATGCTAGTGTGTGTGTGACTAATCATTGTCTTTTGCTGCTGCCAGTTTCTTAAATATCACGCAAAGCTGTTCATCTCAGTTCAACACTTTTTAATTTCTTTCAGCTCCTATTTTTGAATGTCTTTCCTTCAGCGTGCTTTCTGGGAAGGGAGGGAGCAGAGTAAACACCCATAATGAGAGAACAGTTCAGTTAATTCCAGCAGAGGAAGAAGGTCTGCTGCGGTTCCTTGACGTTAGAGGCTACCCAGGCATTTTGGGGCTTACTCATTTTTACAAGGAGCCACATTTTGCCCGTCCACATACATGGAGTCATCCAGAAGATGAGGAGTGTCCCAGATGTGGCCAGCACACCTTCCAGGTGGGATGGGGGGTTCTGTAAGCCGAGCCACTAGACGGCACAGATTGCCCTCACAGTTTTACAAGAGCATCATGTGCTACCTACAAGGCTGAGCCAGAGAGCCCTTTGCAAACTTTAAACTATTTCTACAGATAGCCTCAGAGGAGGGGAAAATCTTGTAACCAGTTCACAGTCGTTGTCCCTGCAGTTATTGTGTTTGCAGGTACCTCAACTGCTCTTATAGAAGTTGTGCCTGTGATTAAGCTTTTGCAGGCTCAGAACCTCAAAGGTCAGGAGATATCTTACCCTGATTAGCCTACATCACCCATCCCTACATATGCACATAGAAAACAAACATTCAGTCACCAAGGCACCTGTTTTTTGTAGAAAAGTCCAAAGTATTGAAACTTATCTCTTTTGACTGGGTGGATCTGGAGTGTTTGTCGGAGATTTTCTAGAGTATTGCTGCACCTCTTTAACACGGCAGGTCCTCCATCATGTTGCAATACTTGCAGCAAGTCTCAGCTGGCTGCTGAGGTCAAATAGGACTCTTGGCCTATTGTAGAAGACAACTAATAAACTGACGCTGGCCAGTAGTAGCAAGAGCTGATGCAACAGTACAGATGGACAACCATTCTTCTTTTTGTCATATAACATATTTTCCCTTTTTTAGCCCTTTAGTAGGTACACGTTTTTTTATTCCATGCATCTAAATGGTAATAACCTGAAAAAAATCCTAGAACTGGTAATCTGTCACTGTTTGGCTTCTTTGCTGTCAGTGTGGGATAGCCACAGACAGACTCCTGGAGTGCTTATAAACAATAAAGGGAATTTGAAGACATCAGAAGGCATATTCACAATCATTTATTACTTGATGCCAACGGGGAGCATAATAAAAGCTACAAAGAAGGAGGCCACTGATGTCTTATTGCACTCAGTGAGTTACTGAGAAATCAACCCAAAAGTCATACTCCAAAAACAGCTAATGTCTCTGCTGAGCTGCCAGTTTATTTCAAGCTTGCAATTTGTCTGAATCTGACTGGCTCAAATAATTATCTAACGAGTCAGGCCTCCAAGGAGCAACATTTGACATCCTGGCAGAGAAAATGTAGCTTTAATTGTCAACATTTCATAATCTGAACTTTAAAACCCTTTTTGAAGCTACTGATCCATCCTGATAAGACATGTATTTCCCCTATAAATGATATTTCTTTTGATCTTCAGGTTTTCCAGATGCACTTCTGGCTTCAATTACGGGGTTTATCACCCACTTGCTCCATACTTTTTTCTGGAGTATTCCACCTGGCTTTTTTTTGGTCACCTTCTTCTTTCCTGAAAATGCAACTTTGTTGCTACTGTTGGCCCACAATAAACATCCTCATTATCAATCTGTCACTACTATCAAGCAATGAAAAAAAAAAAAGAAAAAAATACAAGCAAACACAGAACAAACCTTTAATGCCATTTGATGTGTCTGAATCTAGTTATAGATAAGGACAAAAGAGAGAAATATTTTGTGTAAAGAACCTCCAAATTACAACATTGCATGGATCTTGTTATACATCTGGCAGAAATCCCTTCTCTAACTCCCAAAGCTTTGTTATCAAGGAGAGGGAGCAAATTTGCTTTTCTGTAACCAACCTCTCTCCTCTTGCGGAATGGGATACTTTTGGTGGCTCTTTTTTCCCTAGGAGAATTACCATCTGGCCTAAACCTCTTGATTTTTCCCACTTAATTCGACTTACAGAAACATTAGCAGTTCTTCTTTGGTCTATTAAGCAAGATCTATCAATTACCTCAAGCAGTTTTTTCTAGTTTGGGCAGAAGAACTGCCTGGACCCTTTCTCCTCAGTTATTAGTAGATTATCATAGGAAGTATAGCTCATTACAGTGTAAGCTATTTAAGAAGTTCCAGTTTTCCAGGAAGTGGGCTTAGGACCTAGTTGCAGCATCCGGGAACAGGCCAGGACCAGAAACAAACTTCACCTGCAAAATTCAGGGCAGATTTGAAAGCCAGGGCACATGTGTCAAAGCCTGTTGTGTGACTGTTTTTGGCATCCAGCGCTACATGGTAGCTCAGCTGAAGGCTGGGGTCAAAAAGCCAAGTCTGCACTACAGCAGACGCAGGTGTGGGCTGCCTGCTGGTCTTGCAACTGTCTGTTCCCAGGTCCAGCGAGACTGGAGGGGCTGGGGTCTGCCCAGAGGCCCTGAGCAGTCGTCCATTCTCCCTCTCTTTCATCCTGCCTCACTGCGGCACCGCTCAGCGCTGAAGCCTGTCAGCAGGAACCCCCGACAAACTGCCCCCCTCTGGTATTACAGTATTAGACTGGGGGTTCCTGGGTGGTTAGAAAAGTGTTCTCATCTTAAATGTCAAGGGAAAATGTCTTATATCTGAGTAGGAGCTCTAATTTAAAATGCTCTCAGAATGCAAGTCACTGTTCAAGGGATAACCAAGCACTGAGTACTTCTGTTTTTCACAATCAAAAGAAAGAACCTTGTTAGTCTGTTTACTTAAATTATAAGGTGCTGCAAGTATCACTTCAACAAGATAAATTGCATTGGTTTAAACTCTTACTGTTTCTTCCTTGATCTATCAGTCAAGTCTCAAAAGATCAGATGAAAGATGCTCAGAAGCTATTCCTCTTGTGGTGGCATTGGAGTCTACTGATGACAACAGCTGTTCATGGAAAAGGCGCGTTTTGGTCTCCTAGCTCACAACATGGGCTCTCCATGGGCAGCTTGTGGAGTGGTGAGCTTTTTGTAGGCATTCTACCAACTGCAATTAGTTTTCCAGTGTTTTATGCATTCTACTTATGAACTGTATATCCAGTATGCCACTCTTGAAACCCTTTTTCATTCTCCATAGATAAATTACAAATCTGAACCTCGTGTTACATGTCTAAGCTCTAGTCACTCACTTCTTGCCAATGGATAATCTGGTGAAAATCCATATGTCTGATAGTTTCGAAGAAACACTGTCTATAGCTGAAATCACATTTTGCCATAAAGGACTTAAGGAGCTAAAATATCACCTCATACCAGTGAATAGCGAGGATGTGTCCCGGTGTAGCACTGCAAAGAGGCATCTAGAAATGCAGCAGGATACAGTTTAGTTCCAAAATGTTCATCACCATCTGCTAAGAGCTCCACCTTAGAAGAGGAAAAAAGGCACTGCAGTATAAATTCTTTTTATTTAGTAACACTAAATTTAGGATCCAGAAGGGATTTGCATTTTCCCCACAGACTTTTGTGTGTGTCTGTGTTTGGATGTTACAGCTTTCTCTCTGCCACCAAGGCTGGCTACTGTACAGCGAGGAGGTCAGCTCTGCCAAGTTACAGGGTCTGAGTCGCACTCGCCTGCATCAGCTGCCATCCCTTCCACTCAATGTTCACAGATAACCCTGCTGTCACCATAAGTGGGGCTGGAAAAAGGTATCCTTGTTTCAGCTTTAAGCTTCAAATGGACCAAAGAGCCACTTAATACCAATAGCTTTGGGCACTGCAATTCAGCTACAGCACATTGAGGCAATGGCAGTACTGTAGCGAAAATCCTATTTTTTCATTAATATATGGAAAGAGCTTTGTAGGAAAAACTCTCCAGCTGCTTTTCTGTATTTAGCGAAACTGTTCAGAAGATTAAATACCAAACTCTTACCCATTAGGAATTTGCTAGTCACTGTGTTAAATGTTCCAGAGTTTCTGAGTGTTTTATCCTAACAGTCTATGGAAACAACAATCAGAATCTGTTTGAGTTGATTTTAACTATTTCTCAGTGCTCAGAGCAGGCTGTAGAGCTGTTCAGAGGCTGGAACTAAGTTTGTCGAGCTGTAACAGTTTTGACTTCCAGTGTTTTGCCCCTGTAATCCTTGCAAAAGAGCAGCTAGCTCAGTTTTCTCCTATTTGTATATATTTGGGAATCAGTTTGTAGCACCCAGGCTGATCACAGATGCTTAGCAGGGACACGGATGGCTGTCAGCTCAGTGCTTCAGGAGCTAAGCTACCACGCCACCTTGGTTGTGTAAATCAAAAAAGCACATGCTAGACAACGAAGAGGCAGGTTATATGGCAACCAATTTTTGGTGAGCATGCTGAGGCAACGTGCCAGCTGTTGGGGCCTTTCGTTTGGACCCTGTTTGCTTTGGCCCAAACAAGGGTCGTCAGGTAGCAGAAGGTGTCTTTGCAACCTGCTGCTTGCGGCAGTAGTGGTGGGGTTCAGCTGCCAGATATCCCACCCCAGGATACTTGTATCCAAAGTTATAAGAAACAACTCCAGTCAGTTGGAACAGACCAGTGGAAACCAGTGGAAATAAGACAAGGATCAAGACCATTTTCTCATGTGAAGAACCCTGGAACATGAGAAGTATGCACTATTACTTAAAATACAATCTTTACTTTGCAGTTGGGCACCAAGACTGTTACTCTGTAAAGAAGAAGTAAGACCATTCTCCAGAGACATCTACAGAAAGAAAAATGCCAATTAACAACTGTGTAAAGATACAAGAATTTCAATAGTATGTAAGAAACAAGTGAAAATTAGTGGCAAGGAAGGACTGTTGACACTGCTGGCCTGTTTGAAATGAGATGAAGGCCTGCACACATTTCTTAGCAGAGCAGTCCTTCCTTGAAGGCCACCAGCACTGGGAGCAATTTGACCAGAAACTGAAGCACCTTCTCTCTGCCCTTGCTAGCTTTCAGCAAGCTCGCAGGCACTCTGACAGGCCAAAGAGGAAAACTTGTGGGGTTATTGCTGCAAAAAAACATTACAGAGTGGTGGTTCCTGGGGGAGCTGGCTATTGCACCAGCTTGGCGCCTCTCATATTGAGCTGTTAGCTCACAGCAAAAGCTACATAAGTGCTTTCTAATATTATTATTCTGTGTAAACAACCGTTGCAGCTGCTGCAGAGACTTTATGGAGTGAGGGTTTCTGTGAGGGCTGTGCACAGCTCTGAGCTGCACCGCCATGGTGCCGGGGCCCCCGCGGGAGCAGTCAGCTCCATCCGCTTGGAAGAAGGGATTTGTCCAAGGGTGGCGATCTGCGGTCTGTCTTGCTCGGTTCGTTCAGAGGGACCGGGCCATTCCTCTCGCTGCAGCGCCTTCCTCTTCTAGCCAAGCGGGACGGAGATAGACAAGGCCGGTCAGCTCCTATTTTCTTTGTTGTACGCTTTTCCACAAGGAACAAGAGGCAAGCCATGAAAATGTTAATCGAATCTCACTTCTTTTTCCTTAGTAAGAAAGCATAATGATGGCACCCATCTCAGACTATTGCTCTTATTTGGAACATTGCCAATTTCTGCCCGGAAAGGAGGATAGCAGTTAATTTCAGTGTAATTTATTTCAGTGTAAAAGTTTTATGAATGTGTTCCTTGCTGCCGCTTATGTTCTCCTTTGCAACAGTCAATATATTCTTCTTCATTCTCCATAGAAATCAGACCTGTTATCACTGAAAGAAAAAGAAAGCCCCTCTGCCTATTAACTAATTCCTCCTGCCTTCTCTCATCAGCAAATAAAACGTCATTTAAAATACTATATACCTCCACAATGCCTAAAAAGCTTTCATCATGTAGGCAGAAAAGCAAATGAACCGTTCCAATAGTTATTTTATTATAGTAAACCCAAGAACAAAATAAAAAATAATTAAAA
The DNA here is from genome assembly GCF_003343035.1 of Apteryx rowi. Lineage (NCBI taxonomy): Eukaryota > Metazoa > Chordata > Aves > Apterygiformes > Apterygidae > Apteryx > Apteryx rowi. Next base: position 837,668 of record NW_020450308.1, on the reverse strand, counting down.
TGTATTCTTAAACTGTAGTTAGATCATCCTCATTTTGAAATAGTGGAGTAATATTTTGGTGTAATAGCCCTTCCTGTGGAGATTTCTGGGACTTGGGGAAATTTAGGAACACAGTAGGGTCATTTTCTTTCGCTCCAATATAGTGGATTTCCCCTGAGCATGGCCTTTGGTTCAATTAATATACGAGACTGCAACTGACAGTCTGATAAAATACAGGTGGCAATAAAAGAGCCTCTTTTCTATTTGAGTACCAATATGGATAACTAAATGTAGTCTCTTAATACTTTCCAAGTGAGAATGAAGACGAAGATGGATAAAGATGAGAACCATTTTTCTGCAGTATATGGAGTTTAATTATGACCCTGATTCAGCAACATATCTAATCTGAATTACTTCTCTGCATAACACTATGTTAAATGCCACCTGAGGGAACAGAATTTTGCTTTCACATTCCACTATAAAGCTCTTTCAATTAACCTCAACCAAATAGGTACGTGTTGGTGTGAGGTAAATTTGGCCCTGAGAAGTGATCCACACCAGGGTGTGTAGCTGGATGCAACTCTTGCATTGAAGCTGAAGCTGTTACAATTGACACATACCAAAAGAAGACACAATTATTCAAAAAAGAGAAGATGTAGCAATTTCTTTCTCCAACATGGCTCAAAAATTGTTTGTGGGCATAGTGTGGGAGAAGTCGTGCCACCCCCAACTCACACATGCTCCTCTGCTCTCAGATAACCTGCAGACAGCAACACTCTGCTAGACAAGCTGACGTGTGCCAGAGCTTCAGCAGCTCGCCTGGAGTGACATCCATAATTTGTTAATCAAACAGCTCTACTCTTATGTGTACACTGATATCCTATAACTGACAAAAGATGAGCAGGTACTTTGCAATTCGCATACAGCATGATTTTACCACCAGCAGCAGAAGCATGATTTACTTGTTAGCAGTATGTAGAACAATGGCATTCCATTACATATCTGAAAACTGGCTTTTCTTCCCCTCATCCCTAAAATATATTATATTTTGCAAGTGAGGTCTGGCACAATGGAGAATTTCTTATGCTCCCATTATGGAAAATATGAGAGCTGATTTTCTAAGTCCAAGTTGTCTGGGGGTTTCTGCACTATGGAAAAAAACCATAGAGAACGTTGCTGGCTTCAGCTTTGAATAACTCAACTTGATTTCCTATTGTGCGATTGGCTTTGTTATCAGTGACAAACTGAGAGAACCCAATTTCTCACTGGACAAAGAAACTACAAAGCCAACAACTAAGCCACAGGAGTGAAAGTTTATCTTAAGTACAGTAAGTGGCCAAATCTATCCACCAAGATGAATTTGACTCCATGTCACCGACATTTTGATAAGTTATTCATTGCTATTATTGTATTTATCTACTATTAGTTTGGCTAAGGCAGACAGGTAAGAAAATACGACATAATGAACCACTTTTGCTAGTGGTCTCTGTCCTGCAAACATTTGCCACACTTACTCGGCACTGTGGCAAACCCAAACATCTCAAAATCATTACTCATGGAATTCACTTTAAAATAACAGCATTAAAATAAAATCAAGCAACAAACTATACCTTTTAATTTATTATTTTGCTGCTGAACTATCAGGGTGCACATTTTCAAGTTATTCTCTGCAATACTAAAGAAGTCTCTCAGCTTTTCATAAAATTCTGGATTCTTACATAATCCAAGATTTTTCAGAAACAGGGTCAAAGAGAAGAACTATTCGATACTTTGCAAGTGAGAATGAAATTCAAACTTGGTGATAAAGACAGTTTTCTTCTCAGCTATGAATTTCAGGGTTTTTAGTAGCACAGATTATTTTGCCTTGAAGTTTGTCTACCTATTGGCCATTATTCTAGGCTCAGATGAACAGCAGGCATCAGTTCATCATTTAAGCATTGATTTTTGGCCGTGGTAGCTCCTTTGGGATGATCTGTCCTCAGAGTTGGACATTCTATTGGATCAAGGACATGTAAGTGTCCCCTGTTATAAAAAACCTGAAGTGAAGTGACCTTTGGCAAGAAACCACTCTCATGTAAAAGCCAGGAGGACACAGTGTGGTTATTATGGTACTGTGTTATTATGTTTTAATGATTCTTCTGGGTAATGTACACAGTTATTCATGCTCTGCCTTGGCATCAAGCAAGGCATCATCACTGGTAGGGTATGAGGGCAGTCATGCACCATTAGACTAAGACATTCAAAACTGCCAGTCTTCTGAGGAAAGGAGGATGAAGGTGACAGAGGCGTCCGATTGTTGATCTAGCCTGACATCCCAGAGCGTATGCTGCCTGTCAAGAGGCTGAATTAAAAAGAGTTAAAAAAGCCTCTGTCATTAAATGTGCCCCTGGGAAAGGGAGCGCTCAGCTCCGGGACTAAGGGAGGAGGTATTAGGACAGCCCTCCCTCCGGCCCCCATGGCTGAGGGTGAAGGCTCAGGCAGGGGCGGGCACCTGGAGGGGACGGGGTGGCCAGGAGATGGGACTGTTGGAAAGACTTCAGTTTTTGCAATGAAGAAGCAGTATTCCCTGAGGAAAGAGAGGATCCATCTGACACAGGGAGGTCAGAATGTTACTGGGCACGGACTTAGCAAGCTAGGAAAGAGAGGGGGTAACATAAGTCCCCAAACAGGGCACTGAAACCCATAGGAATGAAAAGGGACAGGAAAGAAAACAGTGGATGATTATCTTAAAAGTCTGTACACTAATTTAAAAGGTATGAAAAACAAATCGGAAGAATTTAATTCATAATAAAAATTATTACTTAGCTGGCAATATAGATTTGACAGGTTAAGGAACATGATACATTTATGATTTATTTGGGAAGGGGAGAGCAATGCTATCAAGGCATGCATGAAGGCTGTATATGCCTGCTCTGGACTCCAGAAGGTAGGAGGCAATTGAGCTGCTCAAAGTCTTTCAGAATAAAAAGAGAAGGGGAGAGAGCCCTGCTGTGATGGAGGTCTATTATCTGATTCTCTGAGTTCCCCCAGTTGTTGGAGCAAGGTGGGGACAGACAACTTTTCGGTTCAGGTGGGAAACACCCCTAGAGAGAAAGGCTCCTTTAGATTTCATTTCTGCCGAGTGAAGAGTAATTGGTCCAGAATGTGAAAGGAGACGGAAACTTGGTGACAGTGATCATGAAGGATGGTATTCCCAACATTTAGGCAGAAAAGAAAGGAAAGCAGTAGAATAAAAATAAAGTATTTACAAAAATAAAGGATTTTAAGAAAGCAAACATAACTTAACTTGGAGAATTGAGAGATAAGCAAGACGGGAAAGGAAAAGGGAATGTAGAAGGAATTTATTAAAAAGGCAATCTCAAGGAGACAAGCACAGATTATTCTAATATGAAGGAGATGCAGGAAGTGTAGTAAGGAACCAGTTTTGGTAACTCGTATGTTTTTCAGTGACCTGAAAATTATTCAGTATGGAAAGTAGGTCAACTTACTAAGGACATATATATATTATCACACACACATACTAGCGCAAACTTACAAGGACAAAATCAGAAAGGCCAAGGCATAGAATAAAACAGAATTGAAAGAAGATGTAACAAGAAAAAAGATTAGAAAAAATCTTGAAAGAACATTTACTAGAGGCAAGGAAGAATAATGGCAAGGAAGAAAAATGGGTCACTGCTAGGGGCAAAAAAGGTTAATATTATATATAGATAGGGAATCAAGCCTTGTGAACAGGGAAGAAGCAGTGGATTTCTTTACATTGGCTGTAGCAATGCTTTTGACTTCGTTTCTCAGGAGATTCTCATAAGCAAGTTAAGAAAAAATAGTCTTATTGAAACTACTGTGAAGTTGTACAACTGGCTGGAAAATTGTGCTTCTAGAATAAGTGACAGGTGAATTTGTGCTAGGATTTCTCCAGGGTCTGGTATTATCCAATATTTGATGGTTTGGACACCAGACAACGGAGCCCTCTTGTATAAGACACAGGCTGGCGGACAGGATTGGAATTCAAAATGATTTTGAAGAATTGAAGAAGTGGTCTGAAATAAATAGCATGATAATGAGCACGCAAAGCACACCATTTAGGTAGTAAAATTCACTGTACAAATACAAGACAGGAAATGAGGGACTAAGCAACTGCTATTCAGTAAGGGCTCTGAGGTGCACATCAGCACACGGGTGCACATCACCTGAGTCAGTAATGTTTCACTGCTATGAAAATACGACTTCATAGCAGGATGAAGGATGCTAAATAGTCCTTCTGCCCTGTTTGTAATTGATAAGGTCTTAGCTCAACTTTAAGTTTGAGCAAACCCAGAGCAGAAGCAGCAAGATTAAAGGCCATGAGTTCAGATCTGTAACACAAGACTGAAAGAACTGGGATTGTTTAGACTAGAGAAAGCTGAAGAGAAATATGATATTTTATATTTATTAAATTTTTCTACAGACCATGGATCACAGGATGAGAAGTAATGGTTTAAAACATGCCACATGGAAGATTTAGGTTAAACAACACTGGTTTCGAACTATGGGAATAGCTAAGCACCAGAACTGTATGCCAGGGGAAGCTGTGGAGTCACTTTCACTGGGGGATTTTAGAGACAGGTTGGAAAAACATCTGCCATGGATGACTTAATCCAGCTGATGCTGCCCTCAGGGCAGGAGATGGACTACATGGCCTCTCAAATACCCTTCCAGATCTGTTTTCTGTATTTCTATGACAACTTAAATATTCCCTGTAACAAGAATGGTTGTCACAAAGAGTTTTCACAGAGTTGACATTCTCCCTGGAAGAATTATAACTGCATCTATAAGAGGAGTGACCAGAATACCTAATGACTCATACAGTTAAAAATATCTTAAGGAGCAGAAAAATGAGAGCACTTAACATCATCTAATACAGCCTTGAGGGGACATAGAAGCAGATTTGTTTTCCAGATGTGACATGTGTAGAAATGGCCTTTTTCAGACACAAACATCTATTGCATTGATATTTCAAAGATGGGAATATATTTAACAGAAAATATTTTTAAATGGAAAGTATTGGCTCATCGGAGTTCATTCTGAAAATGGTTCATTCTGATTTAATACAGGCAGTAATTAGGAAAGACAATAATCAAAGCATGTCCGTCTGACAAGGCTTTTAGATCCAAAAAAGCTAAATTACAAGTATGTCAGAGTGGGAGCCCTTAGTCTTCCCGTTGTCGTGCACCCCTGCTGTATCAAATGGCTTTGTGAAAAAGCTAGTGCGACCTCTGTGAGCACAGAGCCAGGTTTGTCTGGTCCATAGGGACCAGAGGGGATGTCGTTGAAGAGGTACCAGAAAGGAAATAGTTGATTTTGTGCTTTGATTTTGACTGAAATTATATTTGGCTCTCACAGCGAAAAATGACTGGAGCGAGAAATTTGTTCTGATGTCTTGCTTACTTTCTGTTCTGAAGAAAAGCCTATCCCCCTTTCTGATTATGCAGTACATATATACATACTGCCACTTAAATGCTAACACAATATTTTGATACCTCTTTGTAATAAAGATCTATCCAAGTGTAAGGAAAGCAGTGGATTAGAGACTGAATGATCAAAATCAGTAGACTAAAACTGAAAATGTGTCTTGGACTTAGACTTTGTGTGAACCGTCTCTATCTGAAAGGAGGGATTTTTTGGTAAGGTTAAAACAAGCTGAGAAAGGCAGATGGAAATCACGTCCCTGGCTTACTATGAAGTTATGCTACAGGCAAATATTATTAGCATGATTATCTATAAAAAAGAAAAACACAAAAACTTATTTAGTTGCCACAACTCAAACAGAATTTCTCATAAAGAAATCATCCGTAGAGTCGTGTAGGAGATGAAAGGCCTCATCTTCACTGTTTATATCTGCTCAATTAGTCGGTCTCTTTTTTCCTCGTGTCACTCGTGTAGTTGAATAACTTCAAAGAAATCTGTTGAACTATATCTGATATAGGTCCAGATCTTAGAAAAACAAAGTGCATTTGTAAGTTTACGCACAGCAAGTATTTCCATTGATTTCACTAGACTGCCCAGTGTATAAAGGTAAGTGTATACATAAATCCTGGTATGATTAGAGTCTTACAATGGTCCTTGTACTTACTGGAAAGGAGAATAAAGCCTGCTCTTCCCAAAAGGTTTATCAGTGGTCATAGACCATAGAAGTTAGGCTTTTATTTATATTTTATTTTAGGCTCCTATTGTCTTGTATATTCCTTGGCAAAAGTGATGATCAAAAGCTATGCAAAGGGCCAGGAAGCACTAGCTGTACTCATGCTCATTATTTATAATGTACACAAGTGAGTAATCTAACAGCAGTTCCCCACTAACAGGGGACTGGGTGGTTTTGGTTTTTTTCTGAAGCTCTGGTTGGGAATTATTCCCGGGAAAAAGCTCTCAAGAAAGGTAGATGTCCACAGCAAATACAGACTCACGTCTTAATGCCCTGCTAGGGGCAATTGCACAGAATAGCTTTAATGTCTCAAAAATGCAGGAGATGGCAGACGCTTGTCTGAAAGCAAGCAGAGACAGAAAGGGTCCTGGGCAGGCAGCAAGGCCACGGCCGACCCCGTGGCGCTCAGGTGGGAGTCCTGCTGCAAGTTGGGGGTGGCTGCATGACGCCCAGGGCTCTCCCCATCAACGTTTCTATCATTTCTATCATTTCTGTGCCAAATACCATAGCAGGAAAGAGAGTTTGAGCCAGGAACACAACAGATGTTGCCTTTGCATGTGCACGTGTCCAACAAGGTTATCGTTTCCTAGGATAACTGTGCATGCGTTTGCACTTGGAATAAATACGGTGGGACTATTATTCTATGCCCTTAAATAGAAGAAAATGTTTGCTGATAGTCATGCAAATTATAAGGGCTTATTTGCTTCTGGATAGTCTCTTGTGCTGTCCAGCATTGTTATTTGGTTGGGTCTCTCCTCTTGCCAGTTGATCGTCTGGGGAGGATAATGCAATGGCTAATACTGTCTTTGCCTCTTGCACCATTTGCATGGAAAAGAAATAGTACTAAGCCAAGTAAGTTTGAATAGCTAGTGAGACTGATAATATCCCAACGAAACACAAGTATTAATTATTAATACAAATGGCATCAGATAGCAAAAATTCATGCATATGAAATTAACTTATATTTAAATTTGGGACATTTCTATTTTATCTAGCATGAAAGTTTGTCTTTAATGGTCTAGTAGTGTTTATTTAATGCTACATTAGCTGATTTTTAAAGTACCATACTAGCAACAAAGAAATCACTTAAAGTCCAGACATTATCTCAACAAGAAAATGAAAAAGAAAATATGTACGAAAAAGGTGCTTACTTTTTTTCTTTTCACTATCCATCTCATGAGAGAAAATTCATTAGAAATACAGTCTATAAAATAATGCTTAGCACTTTTGAAAAGATCATGGCAAGGGTAATTTTGTAGTGTGACAGCAAGGGAATTTAACCAGCCATTCACATTAACAATAACGAGTACTCAACATCTAATCACCTATGTACTGGGTGAAAATTTTCCTCTGAAAAAGCATGTCAATGTTTTTCCCCTCTGTGGTAATGAGTTTGCCCACTCAAGAAAGAAAAAGAATTTAATGAAATGCTAATGCAGTACCTGTACCTTTATTTGCTATTTTACATAACAGTAAAAAAGGAATTATTTTAGAGAGCTATATACACATCATATAAAAATAATAAACAATGCATTTATTGAATCTGTGGTTAGCTAGTAGCCCCTAGGTTGCTTTATACTATACAGGCCTCCAAAAGCTTTAGAGATGGTTACATTAAGGTAATGTGATACAACAGCCTAGATGGATATAAGTCATGCTAATAGGAAATTGAGTAATAGGAAATTATAAGTGGCAAATAATGTCAGATATGATAGGTATGATGTGACTTTCCACTGCTAGGCCTGGCTAGAAGTAGCCTGCTCACAGATGAACATTTCAGGTTAACCTGCTAACCGTGTATGGGTTAAGATAGCGTTAGAGCTTCCGTAAGACAATAAAACAAAGGCTCTGCCTGGAGCAGGTTGTTCCTGAGCACCGCACTCCCAGAGCAGGCAGAGGCTCTGCCCTGCAGATCCATCGAGGGTCCTCTCACAATTTAGACCCTGAAACCCGAGTCAGGCAGCTTCCAGCTAGTGAGTGATCAAACTTCAAAGGCAGGATTCACTGGAAGTAAGCTTTCTTTCTAGCATACTAAAAACCAGTAGAGATGAATAGTCTACCTATATGTATTCCTTAGTCCTTATTTGCATGTATTATTCTTTACTTACTTAATGAAGTGTATGGTCAAAACACACTTTTAAGCATACTACTTCTAAATACTCGTTTCTCTGGCAAGAGATCCTTGACCTTTCTTTGGTTTCCAATTAATATCTGGAGAAAGATAATATTTCTTCTTGTTTATATTCTTATATATTATTTTTTGTGTATGTTTGTCTTACGTCTAAAAAGGTTTACATTAAACCACAATCCTTGTTCATGAAAGGTAGAATTCTTGTTACTTAATTTTAGCCATGTAAAGTTTAGCAACTTGTCTGCGCTTGTTGCCTCTCTTATCAGTGGGAGACAGAGGCCTCTCTAAAAGGCAGCTCATTTCATTTGTCTCAGATGCCTTCTTTAGACCAGGATGAATCACTGAGTTATGGGAGGTCTTATATTTCTCTGCTTTGATTTTAGAGAGTGCCTAGGTAACTCCTTTATACCCAGTGCCTACCTCTGAGTTCACAGAAGTTAGGAGAGAGGATTTCTTCCTGCTCTAATTATATTCCTCTACTGAAATGATTGTTTCATAGGGACATCATGCACCGTTGCTGAAATGAGCCACAACATGTATTTGCTCAGAAGAGAGCATACGGCTAATCTGGACTCCTTGATTTTCCCAGACTGTGTTGGCACGATCAAATCTGCACGGTACTGAAAACTCTGCAGTGGCAGGGGTCAGCTCCTACCTAAAAGACTGCTTTGCAGCCCTGACTACTAACGTCTCTAAGCATATGGCTGTGTGCAGATGCAATAGGACCTGCGCCGCTCTCAAGGCAGCAGGTATTTCAGTAGCAACCACTCACCTTTGGGGAGGCCCCATGAAGAGCTGGGTTGGGTGGAATCTCCCCCGATCCTGAGCTGTTACAAAAACTTCATTTTGGCCATCCTGCCACATGCACCGTAACACAACTCATGGTCTTTTCTGGAGAGGGAGACTGGTAGTTAGAATTATAAGCTAAACTATATAATGAGCAGGCTCCCCTTGCTGTTAAAGAAGCATAAGTGTGTTGCAATTATATAATGATCCTCTTTACAGTGATTTCTGCCTGGCAATAGCAAAAAGTATTTCACAACCATCAGGGCAAAATTCATTCTGTGCAAGGGTGTAACATAAGGTCTATGTGCTGCTTAATTCTCACTTGTGCTTTCAAAATAAGACATAAGCAGCACTTAAAAGGTACAAAGGTCCTGGCCTGGCCTTTTGACTTTCACTGACTAATTTAGTCTCAGCCTGTTAGTGGGGGTTTTCTAGGTCATCACAGAGTATAAGGAAGATCTGAGAACAGAAGCCTGTTCTCAGTTCCTAAACTCCCAAGACCATAAATGCCCTAATATGTAAAGATGCTCTCTCCCTACCCCGAAACTGTTAAATGCCTTCTATAAAAGTTCTTCAGATCTCTTTTTTAAAGCCCTGCTACAGATTTCAGGAGGTTCTTAATACCTTGTTAACATTTTTGTAAATTGATCTCTGATGGCTTTCTCCCTGGCTATACATTCCCCAGCTGCTGTCTTGACAAGTCAAACAGCAGGAATCTGCTCATTTTCATGCTCCCTTAACTCTTGGAGGGCGCAGTTCTTTCATTACAGAGACATAAATGCCAACTTTCCTGTTTCTCCACCAAAACACACTTTCTAACTGATCATTACCAGAAACAACAGGGGTGTTCTCCTTAAGAACAATTTCATTTGCATTTAATTATGCTATATTAAGCACTTATATTGAAACTGACACTAGAAAAGGTAAATTAGTTCTGGACTGATTGAAAAAAAAAGATGGTAGCAGTTCAGTGGCTTTTTAATGTGGTAGATTCTGCTGTTTATACATTTCCAAATATGTGTGTAGTGCCTCTCATGAGAAGCAGGAAGTTGCCTGTTTTTCACTTTCTATGTAATAAGGATGTTCTAAACTTGTTTTTTTACTTGCAGGGACTTGCTTCATTTACCTTTCTGTAGTTCCATATATTTTTTTTTCCCAGCTACCTGTCTAGCTCTTATTTTCCTAAACAAACATTACTGTTTAACTCTACAGGAAATAGTCTTCATGCTATCTTCTAGCAGATGGAAATAGGTAGGTAGGTACTTTTGATGAAGACATAAACTGCAAGATAAGATTCCTTTTAAAGTGGTGTTGACAACAACCTGCTTTCAGTTTCTCTCTTACCTGCCCTTAATGATCAGTGCGTCAACATCCCTCTTCTTTTGGAGCCTAACGCAAAGCCTGCTGAAGTCAGTGAGTCTTCCCATTGCTTTCAGTGGTTGATGTCCCCTTTGGCTAATGTCTCAGGTCATTTAGCTCTTGAAACCCCCTGAAACTGGTGAGTTTGTATCAGCCAGTCTTCCCTATTTTATTTGCTTACTGTGGTGTCAAGGATCCTGAGAGTTAGGATGACCCAGAAGAGGCAGGGCTGCTGGCGTCTCTCAGCCTGTACGACGGGGGAAAGTCCCTCACCACAGCTCCTTCCCAGAACTGCAGCAAAAGTAGCTGCTGGACAACCTGCAGCTAACAATTCGCCCTCTCTTGGAAGTTATATTAGGACACTGCTCCCAAGCTACTGTATTTTATGGCCTGTTTATAAGCACTGCAACTTACCTTACTGATAGACATCTGCCCCACTAAAGCCACAAATTCAGTTATTGACCTTCGATGTCATTCACACACCATATAGCATATGTGTAGCAGAAAGAGAAGCAGAACTGCACTGAAGGGTGTATGAGCAAAGTAGAGTGAGTTTGCAGACTCCATTATTTCTCAAACACTTCTCGTTATTTATTACTCCCATTCCCCAGAATAAATAAAATAGCCAGTAACCTTTTAAACTACTGAGTATTGCTGTTGCAACAATAATTTTATAAAGTATCAGAAGGGTTTGAATCCAAAAAAGTCTGTATTTGTAATGATGGGAATAGAAATAAGAATTCAAGAACACAGCAGACTTGTATTAAAAATATCCATTCAGGAAAACTCAGTATAATAAACAAAAAATATTTATTTTTCCAATGTACAACAAATAAGAATTCTTTCCCAGTTTATAAGCCTCTTCTCTTTATTGAATTCCCTGATGAAGTGCATGATCAAGTATTACACTGCATAGGAGCTTTTAAATTTCTTGGTACCATTTGCAGAATAACCAGGAGTACCAGTTAGAAATCCATTATCCTTTTGCTTTTTTATGAAGTTATGATGGCTCAACAAAGGAATCAGGAGTGAATTCTGTAGCTTCTGTTACACAATTTAGGTAGAAGCTTTCTTCTGCTAGTACTGGCCTGACTTTTACTTCAAGCAAGTACTTATCTCTGGAAGCATACCAGGAAGGAAGCTATAAAAATACATTTGAGGATCTTGTCAAGTTTTAAAGTGGGAGACAAAGAATAAGTCTCTGCTGATACTTCAATACATTCCAGAAACTCACCCAGTTGGCCAATTGCGTGAAACCTATACCAGAAACAGAGAGAGATTAGTCTTGACTTTTATCTTTAAATTTATGGCTCTATTTTCCCTGTAGCTTTCCTGTTACTGCACTTTTCTGTAATGTTCAGAAAGATAACTTGGTCATGTATTTCAAATGAAGAAAAGAAAAGCCATCACATTCTTTCTTAGGAAATATCTGTTGACCTCCAGTTGGCCCAGTAATATGTGCATAAAACAAGCAGGGTTTTACAGCACAGGAAGCCGAATCAATAGAGAGTCTGTTTCAGAATTAGCAAACAAAGGTTTAACTCATGTAAACTTCAGCTCCAGAGGCATTTATAAAAAAGAGATGGAAATTATTAGACAGATTTAATGACAACAGAAACTGCTGTTTTTCTTAGAGTCTTTATAAGGGATAATTGCAGGTACATGCGCATAATTGTCTACTTAACATTCTTGCATGCTTAACTTATTTTTTGTGTGGAAAGGGAACTACACACATAATAACTGTGTGTTGCAATGGCAATGTTTGAAAAAGTAGTATCTGCCACTCTGGCACTCTGTGGCATGCAGCTGTCAGCCAAAAAGACCCAGTGAATGTGAGAGACCTGAGGGAGCTGGAAAATTCGCTGCAAACCTTACAGATTTATTCGCTACCATCTAGCTAGGTGCAAGCCAGCTCTGACATTTGATGGAGAGCTTCTGCCCAGCTTTTAAAGAAACTGATGGTGAGATGAGAAAAAACGATCCAAGTAGCTAGGTGTCCGCTTTAGGGTGACTAAATTGCTCACTAAACTCTCTCCAGACAGTACTGAATAAATCAGTCCTCTGGCCCCTTCAGGCAACTCAGCGTACAAAAATGCTTGGCGTTTGAGCAACTCCCATTGCTCCAGAAACATGTAGTCAAGCAGCTGACTGCATCAGGCCCTTACCTCTCATGCAGATGCTTGAATTTGGAAGTAGCAATCTTGAATGGAATTAGATGAATTCCATGTTTTCTTCCAATAAACCATATATCCAACTCAGCCAGTTTCTAAAGTTTAGTGAAGGAAGTGCCAGAGCGCTGTTGACCACTGCTAAGTTTTCATTTCAGTGATTACTATGCAGAACTAGATCAGGTTTACTGAGGTTTCCATGCAAACCCAATGTAGGTGCCACATAGATTTCTGGCTGACTGCTGAGCTTTGCAGATAATGGTTTTTACTCATTTTTATAGAGCAGAATGAATATGACATGATATTTTACAGAGACTTAAAGACAAATCCCTGCCTCAAGAAGCTTAAATGATGTAAGGGGTTTAAAATGGATTAATTTCTATTGCTTGTGGGAACCTTAATGTGTATAGCTTTTGCTTCTCTGTTCATTTTTACCCAACTATCCCTTATCTTTTTGTGAGACCTGATGCACAATGTGCTACCAGTTCCTGGAGAGCAGAAGCTAGTTGCAGCCTGCATTGCTGACATTTAATGTGTTGAACTAAACTGTGTCTTTAAACCTCAAGACAGACGGTGGAAGATTCTGGGAAAAGAAGTAAAGCCATAGTAAAAAAACATCTTGAAAGTGACAGGGAAAGAACCACAGATGGGAGCTTTCACATGCTCGGATAGGCTGTGAGCCCTTCATGTGCTGAGCTGCCAGTACTCTGCAGGGTCTGCACCCTTCATTACTCATGGCTTAGCTTGTGCAGAGCCGTAGGAGGGAAGAAAGTGCACGCAGGTCTCTCTATTTACCTGGACAGCTACAGAGGGCCTCAGTACACAGCATGTTATCTAAGCTCTTGGTAGCAGTCTGCTTTTTAAAGAGTTCCAAAAATAGACCTGCTTGGCAAAGCAGTAAAAAAGTCATACTGTGGAAGTACAGCACTTATAGAGAGTCCAGTCAGGTACGCTGGGGAAAGCTTCGGCTGGCAGCCAGTCACAGAACCATTTCTCATATTTGCCAAAAGGGCAAGAGTACAGTAATTAAAATGTGAATTTTAAATTTTGCCATACTTATCGTTCATTTCTATATTTAAGTGTGACGCAAGCACTATGTACTTCTACTTCACAGCAACTGCCTTTCCTCTCTCCTCTCCCTCTTAAAGCAAAAGTAGGTATAAGCAGAGCTAAGGAAGCATTATAAAATATTTCCTAATCAAGTATTCAGTCACCTTTATAAATTAATTTGATGCACACCTATTTTAAGCCACTTGCTGTTCAAGAACTCAGACTTTTCTACCACAAAATGCTCATTAAAGGTGAATTAAAACCTTTCATGCTCCAAAAGAAATAGAAAGCAAATGTTAGCAGACCAGCTACTTACAATCACCTTCACTTTCATAATGACCTTAGGAGAAATGTGCAAGCCTATGGCTACAGCACTTTAAGAATATTTCCTATGGAGAAACACACCTTCCACCAAAGCCCAAGGCAATTACAAACTAAACTGTAGGACACTCTCAATGTGACTATATGCACTCACCCAATTACCTTGTATGTAAGTTATCATTAAAAAAAACCCTGTATATGTAAACAAAAGAAATTTGCAAATAATCTTCTTCTTTACTTTAGAAATTATTCTTAGAAAAACTCTTTACCTAGCCAGAAGTTTAGGGGAAAATGTTCTAACTTTTTTTCCTGTCTCTTCCTAAATTCTTACCCTTTGAGGGGTGCAAAATTCAAGTGAAACTTTTCAGCATCTCTGTCAACAGAATAGAGAAAACATGATGCACCATTTTCTACCTACACAACAAAGTAATGGCCCTGTAATTTAAGTACTGAATACCAAATACTCACATAAAATTGCTCATAATCAATCCCCCATAGTCATTAACATTTTGAATAATTAATAAATCCAAGAAAATTACAATCTGCTCAAAGACAATCCATGAAAAAAGGCTAAGACTGCCAGACAAGTTACTCATTGTAAATTATTGCTCTGCTGATGCAGTTACATCACATAAAATGGAGCACTCAACCCTTCAAGAACCAAATGTTTCCCTGGCCTTTCTAATGAGCGGCAAACAGATGAAATGAAGCACGCAGAGAGAGCTAATAGAGGAGAAAGCTTGCAGTGATGGGAGATTATCCTCAACATACATGACACTTCATAAATCTGGAGCATTGAGATTCCTTGTAAGTAGAATAATAAAAAATAATAAGACAACACCAGAGCGAGACGTATGCTGAGGCCAAAATGGGTGTCACTATGCATTTCTATTAGGCATAGCTGGAAGGTTTGAGAATATGTTGTGTAACCGAGTCTATTAAAATTAAACTGTGTGATAACTGCTGATACAGCAATTGAACTGCTTATACCAAAGGTAGATAAGAAGACAGCTCCACAGTTGGTGTACAACAGCATACACCCATATAGAGACCAATGAACACCAGCTGATCTAGTCTGAGGTTTTCAGAAGCATTTTTAAATAATCTTCAGAGCCTGGAAAAATGGGAAACATTGAAAATTACCATTAAATTTATAAACTGCTGCCAAATCTTCTGTGATGTATGAATTACACAGTTTAATGAAATGCAACTTTTTGTTCCACAATATACTATGGAAAGTAACAGGTATAGTAAAGGTAATAGCTGAGAGGCTCTCATACT
Organism: Apteryx rowi; assembly: GCF_003343035.1. Lineage (NCBI taxonomy): Eukaryota > Metazoa > Chordata > Aves > Apterygiformes > Apterygidae > Apteryx > Apteryx rowi. The sequence continues at coordinate 822,412 of NW_020450308.1, read as the reverse complement.
CTCAGTCTTTTGTTATTAAAACATAGAAACTAAGCAGATGTTGCCTCATAAGTGCAAATCAGAGCAGAGACTCTCTTTCTTAAGGGTATTTTTACAGTGCTTTGTCCTACTGTCAGATATGAAAAGTGTGCAGGCTGTAAATGGGTAACGCAAGATACTTCTTCCCTGGGATAATTTCAGTGTGTTTCTGTTATTCATACCCTATTCCAGACACGTATTTTTTTTGTACATATCTAGCTATCCTGCCAGCACTGACTTTAGGTATCAGCAAAGTATGTAATTACAGAGGGGGAAAAACTGCTAGGGGTGGCCAAAAAGCCTTGTCCTGTCTTCACCACCTGGTTAAGTCCCAGCCCATAAAGCTCAGGTGGTTACTGCTGCGGAGAGAGGGGTACACAGGGCAGCGAGGCGGTGGGGAGCTGCTGCCCCACTCCTCCCATCTCTTCGGTGGCAGCAAGCCCAGTCCTGCAAGGGCCTCCCAGCCCTCTAACCCTTTCTGGCCTCCCTTTCAGGTTTATCCATATGTCCGTACATCCCTCTCCCCAGGTTGTACACTCTCTCCCTTTGCACCTGCGCTGCTTGGAAGCCTTAAGCGCTCTGGGCTGTTCTACCAGACCACAAAACCAAGCAGGAAGCTGTTCTTAGGACTCCACTTCTGCTCCCAAACCTTTGAAAAAAGTGTGCTAATGTCTACTTTTCATTCCCAAAACATAAGACATCATTTTTGCAGTGGACTTTCCCCTGACTAATAAGATTTCACCTGAAGTAATTTCTCCAGAGCAGTAACAAATACCTTAAAGCCAAGAAAAAAAGATCCCTGGCTACTTTCCCATCAAATGCCCTTATTAAATCCTTTTATAAAATTTTCCATGGATGTAAGATAAATGGCTGATTCTTTAAAAAGGAAAAGAGCTCTATGAGGGTATCAAAGAGTTGCCCTGCCTCTCAGTGAAGGGAAACTGAAGCTGGAGGTCAATAATCTTCACTCTCAATGGCTATGTCTACATCGTGTGCTGGACTAGAGGATCTATTGGAGTACACCACGGCTCCCTCTTTGTCTGTGCAACTGGATTTCTTTCCAAAAGTAACTACTGGGCACAGAGGGAATGGTGCACACCAAGTCGGGGTGCCACCATACAGGCCAGCTGTCGTCCGTCACTGAGGACCACCCTGCATGGCAGGAGGGACACAGCCAACGCACCCGGCCTACGTTTGGAAGGAGCAACCATGCAAGAGAGTGCACAGAGATAAAGGTTTATTTCAAAAGTAACCAAGACAGAGATTTCCAACCATTTCCAGGGGTCAGGTTGGGAGGTGAGGAGGAGCAGACAGCACCTGAACACTTCAGAAATACAGCATTGCTTTGAAATGGGTACTCTTCTCAAGGAGCAGAGCAGAGGCATTTGTTTCCCCAAGTCCAATGAGAGATAAGGGTGAGTTCTCTTTTTTTTTTGGAGGTGTATGTGCACACTCTGGAAGACCACTCCTAATTGCCAAGGAGTCAAGACAGCTCTGTTTTACTGGAGCTTCTGCCATGTAAAGCAGTAAGGGATTTTTTTTTTTTTTTTTGATGCTTCATTCTGCAATGAATCACTGTAAAATATGGTATTTGCAATATTCTTTGTTGTGATGGGCTGGAAAATTCCAGCTTATATCTCCTCATTTTCAGCCTTTATAAAAGAAAAGTAAGATGTGGAAGAACAGGTAGAATGAAAAGGTCAGAAATATATCACTCAAACATACTTAGCTTGTTCTGGGCACTGCTAAGGCCTTTTTGTTACAACCAAGCTATATGCAAGCTTGTAAGCAAGATGAACTAACAAGCGGCCCATACACCAAAACTAGTTTACAAAACAGCTGTTGAAGAACTGAATAGAGTGAATGAATCACTGCAAATCCACATCACTTCACAGCTGATTCTGAAACAGAAGCAAAGGAGTTATTTTTGCTGAATTAGTTATTCCCGGTGAATCATTCCTCGGCTTCTGAAAGCAGAGTGCTATTGCTGAGATAATGTGACATGCTCACTGTGGACACGAGCTCCAGCAGGCTGGGGTGGTTGGTATGCTAAGATGCCCTCCCTTTCTGAATGACTGAGAGAAAGAGGAAGAAAACAGAGACAGGGGAGAAAACAAGGAAAAGGGAGGAGACAAATTGTATAGAAGGTAGAAAAGCATATTGGAGAGCTCTGTGCAGTATCAGTCCCTGCAGAGGGGCCATAGTACAAACTTCTGTTCAATGTGGAGCATAACGGGTGAACAGGAGGTGGACTGACCACCAAAGCTGCTCTGTTGTCTACAGAAACTGAACAGTGCATCCTTTTCAGGCAAATTGGGGCCTCTGCTATACGTGAGTATTAAACACCTGTGCTGCCGTAGAGTAGGGTCCCTGTACTTAGCTCTTTTTTGTCTTTTTTCATTGGGTGCCATTTCAATTCTCTTTGCTTTCTAGGCAGTGTCTGCTATCTTCTTATTCTATGCTAAATTTGAGAAAGAAGCCTCAAAACAAGAGAGTGCTCTTCTGGGTCCACAAAAGCACAGTAGAAAGCTGATGGCACTGAAGTTATTGCCACTGAAGAAGTGAACTACCAAATCCGAGTGAAAATGGTGTATTAGATCTTAGGTGTCACAAAGCAACACAGCTCTGCAGACTGCAGTGGGATCCTTGCTGACCTCTACCAGCTAAAGATATAAGTTACACTTAACAAGCCATTCAGATGCTACTTCAGATTTGAGCCTGCAGTTGCTTCTGCCAATGAATTATCTTGCACATGGGCAGCCCCCAGCTTTAGGCTGTTCATATTCAACAGGATTTTCAATGGACCTTTCATAAGCATGAGGTGACACTCTTGGCCTTCTTGGTCTTTCTGTCTGGTACTCTTACATTTGTATGTTTGCCTCTAAGGTACTGATTAGTAATTTAATTGCCTTACTATATAAAAAGGAAAACTCTTTACCTTAAAATTTTCTTTCCATTAGCAACTTCTCTCAGTATCTTTCACCACTAGGTAGTACCTGCCTCCATGGCCCAGAGACAGCCCAGTGTTGTTGTTGGAGGCTCCAGAGCACATCCCACAGAAGGGTTTTTCCACCCTGCCCCCCAACCAGTTAGTACTGAGATTATAACTAGATACGTAAATAACCTCAATGTAGTCATATGTTCAAGTCTTTCCTTAGATAAACATTTTGATGATTTAAAATTATGTTGAAGTCATTTACCAGGCTGTGGTAAGGAAGTATTGGGCTGTTAAAAAGCTGCAATAATCAGGGCAAGAAATTTCATGTTCTGCTGCACAACCTCTCTCCTCATACATCTCCAGGAGAAGGTAATGAGCAGTGAGTCATGAACCTAAGGAGACAGTCAAGTTTTACTGGCTTAGAAACGGGCAGAAATAGACCCTGCTTTTCCTTTCAACACCCCCCATCCCATACACATCAAGATCTTCGTTAATTGAGGCTTGAATGTAAATTATTGTGTTTATTATAAATTAAAGCTGGGAACAAATCCAGCAATTCCTTCCAGTAGATGTCACTGAAAAGATGAGGCATGCAACACTCTTCCCCGCAATGCCCCTGGGAGCTTTGTCTCCTTCCATGGTTCCCCAGCATGTACACGCTCCTGGCACAGCACTTTAACATCATGCCTACAGCAGATTTGAGACCCTAGGGCATAGAAAGAATGAGCTTAAGCAATTCTTAGGTTTATTCCAAACGTAACAGATCTTTAGAGCCTTAGAAATAGTCATTTGACACTTGGCAAAACCTTTTCCATGGTTACAGAAGACTGAGACAAAACACTAGGAAAAGAGTAGTCTAATAATTGTTGAGAGAGTAACTTACAGAAGGGTTTCTGCAGCAGTGAAATATCCTTGCATGGACGAAGTCTTGCCTCTAGGGGATAACAGCAACTACAAAGGTCCATCAGAGACTTCTCTATTTCCCTTTTCTGATTAATCTTGACACCTGACAATGCTAAGATGGAAGCTCTGCAGCTATCTGCAGAACACCAAATGGCACAGTACTCACTGTTGCTCCAAGTTAACTGAAACCATTAGTTATTCTAACTGTTTGTATTATGATAGCAACAAGGGGCCAGGGATCCAGAAAGGCAGTGACTGTGTGAATAAACAAACTGTCCCTTCTCCAGAGCTTCCCTTCCCGCAACAAGTCAAATGTGACGGGGTCACTGCATGGAGCTCCCTGGCCATGTTCTGTCTAGAAGGCCAGATGTACAAAGGAGGCTGGGAAGCCCTGCTGGACTGTCATTTGTTTCTGAGCCCAGGATGTTAAGAGCAGATCATCTTTGTTTGGACAAATGACTACAAAGGACTCCCTACTTCCAGAACTCAGGTATTTTCTTGAAAGTGTAACACTGATCCTTGGGAGTTGGTCGAGCCTGAAGTGCTCTTTGGGCCAGAATAAGAAGAGGAGGAAGACTGGACCTAACCTTTTTCCTCTGCTCTGCATCCTTTACATGAACTCTTTAGCAGCAAGTTTTTCTCTGTTTATGACAGTTGTCTCTATTGCCAGAGAAATTTGATCTCTGGATATCATCTGATTTTAAAGGGATATACAAAGGGCTACCAGCCTACCCTGTATTGCCATAGGTACATATTTTTGTTCAGATATGTCAGTGACAGGACATCTCCCCATCTCCTGCACCCTCGTGCTCTCTCTGTGTATTCTCTCATTCATTCTCCTTTACCTGCATTTCCACCAACCAGGCCTCTAATCCCATCTTCTCATCCATGCAAGGCAAACTGCAAGTCCTCTAGTCATCCTCTCCTCCTCATCCTGCATTGGCCCACCTCTGACATCCTGAGCCAGAAATGCAAATACAGCTACAGGCTTCAAAGTGATGTGTGTCTGTCAAGCAACTGCAGCAGCAGCAATGGCAGCTCTTAGCTGTGCCTGTGCATGAGTTCTGCCAGCAGATGGAGGTGCCTGCACCACATCTCCTGAAAAGAGTGGCTGTGGTTACCTCCTCCCATTCTGAAAGACTTCTCATAGAACATTTGGGCAAGGCTTGGTCAAGTGTGATAACTGGAAGAGCCATTAGCTTGTGGTCTGTATTTACTTGCCCACAGTGAACATCTGGATGTGATCTGAGAGGAACCTCTCCTTTTTAACTGTATGTAGTGAAAAGTCCCATCTCTGAAGGGGTACACTGAGAAATTCTACTCAGCAGCTGACCTGCTCTACACTAGCACAAGCAATCTTATGTGTGCATAATGGATGGCCACCATCAAAAAATAACATCTTTCACAAATCTTTGCAAATCTCCAAGGATTTAACAAAATTACGTGGAGGACCATGCCAGCTTTGACCCATGCATTGGGTTCAGCAGATTGCTGACAGTGAGTAATTGGTGGGTTGGTTTCAGCACCCAGCCACATGCCTGGGGCTCAGTTCCTCTGAGCAGGACTCAGCCTGAAGTGCTGCTCATACAGCAGCAGAGCTGCGTAACCTGCAGTTCAGGTCTCACTGGGACTACCAACACTCAGGGCTCTGAGAGCAGCGTGTAGACCTAAAAGATCTGTTGTTTCAGATGCCATGCTGCATCCAGGAATACTGTTCAGCCATCCCAAATAGATATCTTTGGCATTCAAGTTTCCAGCTGAGAAGCTGCTTGGAGATGCTATTTAGAAAAACTGGTAACTGAGGTAGCAGAGAAAGATCAGTTCTAACTGTCAAAGTGCGACAAGCATTTGCCTTTTTACAACTATTTGGTCTGTTCTGTTCTGTATCGTTGCCTTTCTGAGGTTGAGTTCACATCTCCTGATGCCTGCTGGTCTGCTCAGGAGGCCTTCTCCTGTTCATGGGTTTCTCAGCAGCACACCCTGACCACAAGCATGTGAGGTAACCTCAGACTGAACGGTTTCAGATCCTCTCTTGGGGAAGAAGAGAGACGTGCTTGTTTTTCACTGTAGTCCTGCATTTTAAACTCAGCTAGGTCAATTAAACAGCTGGACAAAGAATATTTCTTTCGACTACTACTTTTTAATATCTGATAGACCTTTTTTTATTCATATTTGTCTTCTGGTCTTAATTTTGTCTTAAATTTGGTCTTTTCTACACCTTCTCTGTAAGACTTGTTTCTTAGATTCATGGGTCTCAGGAAGGTTCAATCTCAAACTTTTTCAGAAGTATTTGGAAACTGATTAAAATTTAGAAAGAGAGACAAACTGGTTAAATAGTACACTATAAAAGTCAGCCATTTGCTGTAACATTGGCAATGCAGGTTCTTTCATACTTACATTGCTTCATCATTTTGATCCATTTGATCCAATGGTTATTGTTATTTTTAGTAATATTAGGAAATTAAAAAGTATGACCATTGCATGTTGTGTTTTAAGTGTAATTCAGATGTCCAGTTGCTATTTCATTATGCTAATTCTCACAGCATTTCTAACAATTTGGTTATATTTGTGGATTAGGATAGCATTTATGCAATCAGAATGATAATAAATTTGAATTGAGTCTTTAATTGCACTATTACAAGTCTTGATTTATTAATATACTTAGCAAGTTGCATTTCTTAATGCACACCACTTCTGGCAGCAAATGCAGTACTTATTTACAGAATGAAAGATTTATCACTATCATCTAGTATAAAAGCAAGAGAATGACCTCCATTGCCATCTGTGTAGCTGTCGAATATTTCTGTACAAATAGCCAATTTGTCTTGAAGTCCTAGGGTAGGATTTTGATTGCACAATATGTACTATAGGTATGAAGTGCATAACTAAATGGAAGCTATATGGAAGAGAGAGCTGGGGAATGCTAAACATTAATTCTTATGTGAAGCAGCTAAGCCCAGCCTTGCACTTTCTTGATTGCTGAATCTCTGTAAGCAGATCCAGTCTTTCAGCATAAATGCAGAGTAGCTTTAAGGCTACTCTAATTTTCATCTGCATTGAGTGAGTGCAGGAAAACTGCTATAGCTTATGATTTTCTGGGGTTTCTAATACAGATAGGCTTTCACAGAGGAAATAACTGAAGCCTAGTGAATCTAGGACCAGCTCCCTTGCCAAATGTTATATCCTTCCTCCAAACTGGAGGGTCACTAAAGTACTTTAGAGTGGAAAAATATTTGATATTGGCAAATCTGCCTCCTATTCCTACTATTCCTTTCAGTTACATCTGAACTTTTAAAAGTCACATTTGACATTAAAATGAGTCTGAGGTAGAGATCAGATGGAAAATACAGCTGAATCAGTTGAAATTTGTCAAAGAAAAGCAACTGGAAAAGGAGATAATATAAAAGGCTTAGACAGTCATAATAAAGGTATTGATTTTGTTTAACCTAAAATTTAGTAGTGTCCCACTTCTTCAGCGAGATCACAGCTGAGAAGCACAATTTAAATAAACAGATAAATGCCCGATGTTTTCAATACAAAGTTCAATCCCGCTCATCCCAAAATGATCAGTACTCATTTTAATGTAATGAAGTGTTTGCAACACTCCCACCATTGCCCTTAATTCACATGAAACACAAGATCAATTACATGCTTTCCAGACAGTTGTCTGTTACTTCATATTTTGCTTCAGAAGAAATCATTATTATCTTTCATAAGGCATATGCTCAGCAACACAGGCAGCAGCAGACACAGAGAATATGTTGCCTGTGTTACAGCGTTGTTATCCGAAATAGATTACGGAAGCAGGTTGAACAATCAGTTGAACAATCTTGGCCTCATAATATTTTTCCAGCCTTGCAGAAATTGGTCTATGTTTTACTAATGGCTGCTGTTTATCCAGAATTTTTCTTCAGAAAAAGATGTAATTTTGTTGCTATTTCTGTAGAAATATACAATAATTTTTCACTGAAATATTCAAGGAAAAGTACTCCTCTTTTCTTTACCAATTATTGTATCTTCATTATCAAGTAAGTCCTAGCTGAGGAAAGGATCTTGTTGGATGAGATTATAGCTACACAATATCTGTCTTGTATGTGTTACACCCACCAGTCATGTGTTTTCCCTTTTAGAAAAAACAGATAATCAGGATCCATTCAATTCAGCTCTATTCAAAAGAGACACCTATTAAAGAGCAGCTATGCTATGAAGTAGTTGTTTATTTGGAGGGCGTGAAGACTACTGTTTACTTCAAAGATAATTCCAGTTTCCTTTGTTATCACTATATTTAAGCAGAGACAATAGTTTCTGTAAGTTTTTATAGTTAACATTGCAAAAGCTTCTGTTCTGCTTTGAAACATTTATTTGACAGTAGCATTTCCAAATATACTCTGAAAACCAAGGAGAATATATTTTAAGTGCTTTGAGAAAACATATTTTATTTCCTAATAATCACTGAAAGCTGATGGCCAGATTTGATCTGGCCAGGCTGCACTCATTGCAAGGTCAGTCTGGGCAATCAAGGGCAAAGATCACTTCAAGCCACTTTTATAGTCCTTTTGTATGAATATAGTCTAGTTCCCAACATAAGTTAAAACAGATTTAGGACAAATGTTGAAAAATACTGTGAATAGATACAGATGTTCTCTTCAATCTGCTTAGTCATGCTTATTCCTCTGCTCTTTCTCTTCCCATTAATTTTATTTAAAAATTTATTGTACAGATATTTGCAGGAAGAAGAGCTGAGCAAACAATATTTTCATTCTAGGGTAATTCAGGCATTTTCATATTTTGTCTCAAATCAGGCTGAAACCAATTTTAATGGTAAGAAAACATCTGAAGAATTTCAGCTGGGAAATGCATAGGTGTTTGCTAGGCGTGCAGTTATGGGATATGTTATGGGATGCCTTGGGGCATGATAACAAGGAAATTTTTTCCAAGGACTTGAAGCACTGAGGTTGCAGTACAGATGAAGCAAACCCAAACCAATCTATTTTATTTTCCTCAATGCAACAATTCTGCAAATTTCATATTTTAACATTTTCTTATGAAAACTTACAGCTTTGCAGGACTGTATTATCTGTGAAAAACCTGTCTTGCTAGAAAATTTGCCAGACCGGTCCAGAAGAAAGTGGATCTTAGAGTTGCACACTGACATAGTCAAGGAAAAATAAGCTTTAAATAAGCCCAAGCAAGTTAAATACACACTCACCCAGACAATGAATAGTAACTGCACTGTGTGACTTGCCTCAGCAATGACACCTACTCAGCAGAGGTGAGCCTGGAAAGTAACTCATGTCAGTCACTCCATGGAGTACAGCAATTTGGGAAACACAACAGTCCAAGATATTTATACAAATAAATTTGATGGAATCATGATATGTTCATAAGAAATTTTGTAAAAAAAAGAAAGGCTAAATCTATCACAAAAATATATATTTTTGCTATTCCTTCTACTGCATTGGGTATAAAATAGTTCCAATTACAAAATATCAAGGATATCATTAAGCTCAGATTCAAAATGGAAGTTGCTCTTCTGCAGCTCATTCTACTGTTTTTATATCATCATCTAGGAATTCCAACACAAATATTTAGCCATAAGGAAATGTTGCAAGCAAAATTTGACTTCTGCACAAAATGCTTCAATTTAAAATAGAAACAGTCCTCCTTTGACAAGGTTAAATTCAACTTTTAACACTCTAAGCATGCCAGCAGATAAAACAGAGAAATAAAAAGCAGGGAGCCAAAAGACACATATGGAGTCAACAATGCTCTTGAAAACCTCAGCAGAGGGCTGAGATATCTGCTTTAAAATAGCGAAGTTTGCATGTGCATATTGATGCCAGCATCTCGTTGGGTCAGGACTGACTTTCGTACACACGTGAGCACTTGTAGCCTTGTGCTACACTGCGAGGGGATGCAGCTTAATATGTCCATCGAAATCTTGGCCAGGGCTTGGGGAGACGATACAGTGATCTCAGCTCTCCATCTTCCAGCAGAGCATGCTCTAGCATTTAGTTGACTGGGGAATTGGAGGGCCAAACGCAGTTAGAAGAAACCGTTTATATCTTTTGATCTCAAAAGTCTCTTGTATACTTACAGCTGAGTTGTCTACTTTCTGCTGTGAGGGATACCATTATAACTTTGAATCACAAAGGAAGAAGATGTATAGGGACTAGGGTATGCTCTAAGTGGACTCAGTCTTCTACATAAAGCAATTGCTGTGATTTTTGTGATAGCCCACATTTACAGTGACTTCCTCTTGCAAATCATACGACTTCACTGGCAATGCACACCAGTGGGCAACCAGAAATTGCTCCTGGTTTGGACCTGATCCATACTCGTGCACCCAGGAATCACCACAATTGTGTTGCTGGATGTAAATCGCATCCAGTTAGAGGAGGATCAGGCCTGTTATCCAAGAGAAAGCTACCCTGAAGACAATCTGTAACCAAGAACAGTGCCCTGCGTTTATACACGTATATCCTTTGACAGCAACGAGCCTGAATGTGTGTCACCTACAGACCTGCAGAGGAGAAGCTCTCCCATGGGAAAACAGACTCTCCCTTTACACTACAGCCTGTATACTTTATGAGTTTTGGAGGCTGTGGGAGGGAGTACTGTCAAGCACCACGTACTATAATGCTATATCTTCCTGGGGAGTGCAGAGGACACAAGGTTTTGGAGTACCCCTGCTTGGGGACAGTGGCAGCATGACCCTAGTGGCGTTGCCCGCTGAACAGGCCTCTCACATTGCCTGCCTCCCACGCAGCGACGAGGGGCTGTGGGCTGCAGGTCAGCAGCCATGCACGGTGCCCAGCAGGGCACATGCCGGCGGTCGTGCCGGGGACCACCCCAGCAGCTCAGTGTTGGCACGGCCACCATGACTGCACTGCACCCCGCTGCTTCCACCTGGTCTGCACCCAGTAGGGCAATGGGCGCACTCGTGTCACGCACTCCCTACAAAAGCATAAGGTGCTTTATACAAACTACGTATGCAGGCATATGCATGCATGCATATGATATATCTTTTTAAAGATTCCTACAGAGAGCATTCTTTCTCTATACTGGGTAAGAAGAGGTGGCCAGCCTTGGGGCAGCTTTTTTTTTTTTTTTCTAATACCACATTAAAACACTGCTATTCAGATTGAACTTCAGTGTGAATCATATGATCACACAGATTCCTCTGAATTTGAGCGCACAATTCCCTTTTAGCGTTAATGGTATTTATGAAAGAAACTAGAAGGACTTGTTCAAATTTAAAATGTGGCAATATTTTGCCTTCTGGCTTTTTTTTTTAATTTTTATTTTCCTTTTTGCAAAAGGAAAAGAAAAGACAGTCTGAAAAGATTTACATGAAAAAATATCAAAAGATCATTGCACTGGCCTAAAGGAGATTCTCACTCAAAGTTTGCCTCTGTTGTAAAGGCAGCAGTTTTCTGCATAGTGTTTTTTTTTTTTTTTGCCATGGAATTAATCTATATTTTATTAAGAGCATTCTGAGCTCATATGCACTTTTCATTACATAGGATGTACAACTACTCTGTTAATGGTCTGCTAGAAGTGATACACAGAGATACTGAGAACTTGTTTGGAGGAGACTAAAGAGGAAGAACACATATGATTCATACAAAAATGTATTGAGCATTGTATTTCTACAAAGGATAACTGTCTAAAAGCCTGAGGAACAGAAGCAGCTAGGATCTACAGTTCTCCATTACAGAGAGTCTGTGCCAGCTCTGCATTTGGACAGCGTGATTTCATCAGGGGTGACCCTATCTGAGTGCACTTTAATTTAACTGAGAAGGTGCAACAGCCCAGGCTTCAGCACAGGTTGTAAGGAGATTATCAGGAATGCTGGGTATTTCCTCTGGCATCTCTGCCCTGCTGATGCCTGCATTATTTCATTTCTCTATGACCGCTAGCGTTACCTAAGCCAGCAAAACCAAACTACGTGCACTGCTACTCTCCTTCAGTGCTGTCTTTGGTATCAGGAATGTCATAAAAATGGACAGACAATATGATTATGTCCTAATCTTGCAAATGTTAGCACGTCAGTAATTTTACACGGGTAAGCAATTCTGGCAAACTGTCATATAAAAATTTAGTTGGGTTTATGCATTCTGCAGTATTACTATTACAATAGAGTAAATTTATTTTTCCAAATCAGTGTTTAAGACACAGTTGATGAGGTGATAGTAACCAACAGGAAAAGACAAGTGTTGAAGATGGCAATACCTTGCTTGCCCTTATTTCTGATGAATTACAGTCACCAGGACATTTTATAAAAATTACTGTTTAGTCAGCATGTCAAAGCCAAATGCTTAAAACCAGATCCTAAATGCATCTTTGGGCATCTGATAGAAATGTCCTGTTTCTCAGAGCTGCTAAGCATACACAAATGCTGCTGAAGCTAAATGGCAGCTGCAGCAGAAGCCAAATGGCAGGACTTTCTAAAATCAGGTTTGCTTTCCTTGGCTGCTTCATGAGTGGTTGGAAATGAATTCTATCCCTGTAGTTTCCATGAGCACTCATGGCTGTATTGTGCAGAATAACAACCTCAAGGTGTCTTAAATGGCTATGAATTTCTTGCATGGTCTCAGTGAACATGTTTAATATATGGCTATAAAATTATGGCTAATGTTGTTTACATCAATAACATCAAATCACTCTTCATTCATTAAATCATTAATTTTCAAACTTCATTTCCACCAAGGACTGGAGTCTTTGCTGAATCATTACTATAGAACCAATTATGGAATTATTATGATAATAATCCACAATTAGCATAATCCATATTATTGACTTAATATCATATTAAATTTCCTGGATACCTTTTTCCACCTCACCCAGACAGCACTTCTATTGCAGCCTTGCTTCAACTCTCCATTGCCCCATCTTAATAATCTCAACCATTTTTTCCCTAAGAGGTGGCTGCTTCTCTCCAGAAACCACTTCTCTCCTGGTCTTACAGAAGGGGTAGAGTTGGGGACCTTGTAGGGGCACCATTCCCTGTTTTCATCCTAAGGAGGATTTCTTGTCATTTGAAAGTTTTTGCTCAAAGAGGAGGGTTGCGGGCTCTGAGGGATCCCATTAAAAGCCTCAGGCACCTTGGCTGAGCATCGCTGCACGCTCCCGCAGAGGGATGGCGGGAATCTCAGGACTCCACCGTGGAGAACACCGGTTCCAGTCCCTCATTAAAAAAACTGGATGTGGGATGTCACTGAACGGCTTTAGGGCCTCTTGAATAAAAACATAGTTGTACAGGTGAAATATAATCCTGTGTCACAAAATCCCGCATGAGGACTACAGGGAAACAAGCAGGGAAGTAGAGCAGTACAGTGCTTGCACTGTTTTCCTTAGACATGTTTGTTTATACTTCAGGGAGTGACTGGTTTTGACTGAAAGTACCAACAGGTCAAATGTTCCTGAAAAACTTCTCTAACAGAACTTCGTCCTTGAAAACCTATTACAACAACAGAGCCGACAACAGGGTCAGAAAGATACCTGCTTATCAGCATTTTTAAATGCTTCCTATGCAGTTTATATAAGCCTTCCCTACCAGCTTTGAATTTCAGGCTTCACCAGATTTAATGTAGCATTGAAGTTGTCTTTGTGGTGCCAACACTTTTCTCCAGTTTCCTTTGAGCTGTGGACTCTCACCCCATTATCACACCTTTTTTGACCCTGATTTTCAGACCTGCATCTCTCACTGATCGCTCCGGAAATGTTAGGTGATTAGGGTTTCCCACAACTGGGTTGTTTCTGTATCATGCAAACTATCAAGGGGAACATCTTACAGGGTTCCCGCCCACCCACCTAAACCCTTCACTAGCAAACAACTGATAAATGTCGACTTTACGTTTCCAGACACTGCAACACTGAATTTTTCCACTGAGTTATTTTGTTCTCATCTTTAGGGAGACAAAAATAAGTTTCACCAAAGCTGCTGAGAAGTCTCGAACCTGCCACGTGGTACCACAATTACACCTCAATAACAGTATGCGGCAGCCTCCAAGGCCATGGTGTTTTCACAGCGATGTTGTCCTTGAACATGCTGGCCCTGGCACCTCTTGGCTGCAGGGACGTGACAGCAGGAAGGCGGGAACTGAGTCGAAAAACACAAGATGCAGGGAATTCCCCCGCATCATGGTAAGGATTATTCTCAGTGGCTGCGCTGAGAAACATTTGGCAATCATCAGCATTAGGTTATGCCATACTAATTATTTACCCTTGTTAATTAAATGTAATTGAGGAGCATGTATCACTTTCATAAGGGGCTACAGCTTCATAGAAATCACTGAAGATTTCTTTTTAAAATTCTTTACATTAAACAAAGAATTGGAAACACAGATGTCCACTCACAAGTAACTATATTTCCAGGAGGTCAGCATATTTATTCTGTTTCTGCTATTTAGAGAAAGATTGTGATTTTTTTACTGCTTTTAATCTGTTTGAAGGCATCGTTTCTATCAAGTTTCATATGTTGTTCCATACAATAGTTGAAAGGCCATGATCCACTGAAGTCAAAGGTTAATCTGATTTTCAGCTACATCAGCTGGAGCAACCAGCAGGTCTTGCAGCTCCGCTATTGTTGTGGCAATGTGTTTGGTTAGGGCATTTCCTGTTCATGCGAGTCTGCCTCGGAAGCAGAGATGCTCTGAAAATACAGTTTGCGCTTTTTGCTAATTAGCCAGTTCCAGTCCTCAGCTGACTTTCCTGGATGCAACATCTGCAGCCTGATCACAAGGGTGGATTTTAGGCCTCCAGTTTATTCTTTTGGTGAGAACATCTGAAAAAGTCACTGTTTACGTGGTCTCAGAACAGCCTTTGAGTTAGCACGCTGGGTATATTAGAGATGGCTGAAACAGGCCAGACTACTGACCATCAAAACTCCTCCGTGTCCATATATGCAGGATGACCACAACTGACATATCGATAATGCTCTGTTATGTGATTGTCCCTCAGCTAGTACTGCAGTACAGAATTAAGTCCTGACTTTTACTCACCAATTCAGTTCAGATTGGGAAAAATGAAGGAGATATAACTGCCACATTTTTGTGCCTTTGGCAATCTATTACAGGAACATGCATGAAAAAATGATTCCTTTTTTATTATTATTATTTTTAAATCCATTCTACATAAGACTGTCAAA
The DNA here is from genome assembly GCF_003343035.1 of Apteryx rowi. Lineage (NCBI taxonomy): Eukaryota > Metazoa > Chordata > Aves > Apterygiformes > Apterygidae > Apteryx > Apteryx rowi. Next base: position 807,401 of record NW_020450308.1, on the reverse strand, counting down.
AGCTATAGCTCCTAGTCAATGAAAATGGAAGTAAAAAAGAAAGACAAATCAAGCCAAAAAAAAGCTCCAAATAAAACAAGATGAGGAGCAACCCATTCAAACAAACCTGTCATGAGCATTAACAAAAGAGAATGGTCAAGCTATAAAACAAGTGTGGGGGGAAGAAAAAATGTGCTTGTCTAACCCCCCCAAAAGTTTTAAAACCAACACTACTGACATAGGTCTCTGCTGAAAAAGCAGCAGATACTATAACAAAAGACCTTTGAAGGATGCTGTAGAAGAAAGGACAGATTTCATTCCAGGACTAATACAGGAAAGCTCTAAAGACTTGAAATTTTCATGTTCAAAACTTCTTTTTTCACTCCAACACAACTTAATACATATTTATATTTGCACTTTCATCTCTTCATAAGACTTTTGGAAGTGCCAATAAATTCTAAATGTTCCCTTTTGCCTCGTTTGTTGTCATATTCAGATCCTGAATATTAGCTGTAACAATTTGAACGATAATGAGTTAATATCCAAATGCCGTGCATTTGGGAAACCAGATAGCCAGGCTGACTATTCAGGGTCACAAACACTTCACGAGCAGTGCTGGAAAGAAAGAAATGAATGGGGAAAATACTTTCCATATTCCTGCTTTACAGAAGATGAGCGGATATCCAAGCACCAATACAAAAATAGTGTAATTTTTTAAACTTTCTTTGCTGTCTTTCAGTATAGGCAGCACCATGATTTCTGACAGCGTAAAACATCTGATAAACTTTCAATCATAAGTCTAGGTGAAAGCGTTTGATGACTTTTTCTAAAATCCCACTTCCATCCTTGGTAACCTTGCCCGAGAACGATCACCACATAAGGACTTTACTTGTGATCTCACATGCCCAGACTGACGTTAAAACATTGCAGTTTTGCCAGAACCACTGGTTTAATTAATATTTAAAAAAAAAAATTTAAGAAAAAAAAAAAAGATAATACAGTAGGAAGAAGTACTGCCAAGCTCTAAACAGGGCATAATGGTTGAGGTTTGACTATGTTATGTACAAGATCCCTGCTGACATTCAGTCCAAATCTGATGCCTAACCTCTAAGCTGGATGAAAGCTCATCCAGAGGAGCCCGCAAGCTAGACGGAGGACGGGAACTCCTCTCAGTGTTTGCCATCTGCTTCTGTTCCACCAGCAGCAGACAAGAGATCCTTTATCCCTCTGGGTTATTCTTGAAACATCCCCTCTAAGGTCTGTCTGCACCAAAGGCATTGAGCAGGTCACTCAGAAACTCCCTACAACCTCGATATACAAAATGCTTCCTTGTGTGTTTATTGCGCGTATTTAACCCATAGTTGACTTGTGTGTGAGTCAAGACCATCTTACATTCTGCAACATGTTCCTACCCAACCTGAAATGTTGAGGCAGTTAAAATGCATGCATCCATGCTTATGCTTAAACAAGCTTTAGGTGCTGTCCCAAACTCCCAGGACCTACGTATACCTGCACGTCCTTTTACCTGCTCATTTCCAGGTTGCCCATGCATTGCAACCTACTTGATGACAATCAGGTTTTTTGCTGAGACTGCCAACAAAAGTGCTACTACAGCCGACATTTTGAAGCATCTCACAGCATCATCAGGGCAAGATGTACTTTTGCAGGAGCCAGGGCAAAGATGCTGAAAAGAGGATATAATCATTTTGCTCCCCCTCCCCTATGAAAAGCTGCCAACAGGAGCACACAAACAAGCTAATCACTATTCCATCCAATTATTAGCAGATTTAGCTAGAGGCATTAAAAAGGAGCAGATAGTGGAAAATAAAAAGAGGCTGTAGAAGCAAAATTATGATGATGATGTTTACTGTGAAATTAAATTATTTTCAGGATACTTGCAGATAGATTCTTGTGGTAAAGACTCATTTTGTAGTTTCTGGCAAATGTGAAATTCTTAGAGGTTTATGGGCAGTTTGGGTTGAAGTGCTTATTTACATTTATACTGATTGCAAGTGGTTATAAGATTTTGCGACAGCATCTTTTACTGTGAAGGCCTGTCAGTTAAGATCCCTCTCCAGGGCCTTTTTCCTGCCTGGGTATCTAAATCAGAGGTGTTTTCACAAAACTCAGAATTTTGAAGGTATTAGTCCTCCTTTGTGAGAAGGGTCACAAAGCCACTTTTCTGACATAAATAGTTTCACCACTCAGCTGTATAGTGTATTTTCACGCAGGGGCAGGACTCTATCAATCAATCCTGCTCTGCTTTGCACGGCCTCCTAAATATTCTGGGAACAGGCAGAAAGAAGAGTCTGCAAAAGTAGGAGCAAGCAATTCCCCAAGGGAAGGGGACACCTGGGTTCAAACCTGTATTTTGTTAAAGGAGGACCCACAGGTGAAATACACTGTGCCATGAAAGTTCTGTCTACCTACAGCTGCTGGAGCCTGGCAAAGCATCACTGCTTATGGGTTTCTGTCACTTCATGGTTAGGCAGACACTGAACACGAAGAGCCTAAATTTTGTCCTTGAGAATAAGATAATGGGATTTGGCCTCTCTAAGTAGCCTGCAGACGTCGGTGGGACCCCTTGCCCTATGCTCAGAGTGGGACTGGGCCAGGAGCACTGGCAGCATCAAACTAACATGCGCTCTGCTGAAGAAGCTTTCTCTAAACTCCAGTCTCAGAAGTCTCTCGAAAGGAAATCCAGTGTGGGAAATTAGTATTGACTAAGGGATGGCACAGTAGAGGTCAGGTACAGCAAAGAAAGAAGTACTGCTAGTAGTTATTCTTCTTTAAAGTTAGTTGCTGCTCTTGCCAGAGCCTTGGCAAGAGCACCAATGGCTTCGGTCTTGTCAGACCTGATAAGCCTGGCAAAGCTGGGGTTGCTCAAGGCACAGACGGGAGAGCTGGTATTGCAGGAAGGAGAACTGATGCCTTAATAAGCAGCATTTTTCCCTCCACATCACTAAGATGCCTCAGGCACTGTGCTTCTGAAGGGCCTTTCTCTGGAGGTAAAGAACTTCTTTGTGATTACTAAAGGTCACACAGAAAAGGTAAGAATAACGTCACTGATCTCCACATGACATGGTGCTTTTCCCAAGCACAGTCATGTGTGGAGATAGGACTCTAAGTGCCTGGCTAAGAAAAACAACAAATTCTTCTCTTAAACTGTTTTTTTTTTCTCTCTCTGCAGAAAGAGTCTCAACACCGTAATGTCAGACACCTCTTCTGACGTGCTCTCAGGATTAATTCCTCAGCAGAGCTCACATTGGTGGACATTCTGTACCTATGCGGTAATGAAAACAACAGAGAACTTCATATTCTGTACAGAAGTGCTGCATTCACCTCACATCAGACCTAATTCTGCTCTCACTGAAGTCTCTGGGAGTTTTCCCACTGATTTTATTCAGAGCTTGAAGAGCGCAGTGAACAAAACTTCAAGCAAGCAAGCAAGCAAGCAAGCAAAGTAAGATATAAAAAATGTACAAGAAAGTAGGTAAAGTAACATACAAGCAAGTAACATTCACAGTGCTGAAATAAACACTGTAATCCTTTCTTTCTAAGTGTAAGAAATATGAATATGTCCCATAGCTCACGTAAAGTCTGGTGCCTCGTATGTGACAAAGCCCCAGCTATTTCTGTGCTCTGTAAAAGAAACAGAAAGGAGCCTGCACCAGGATTATTTCTGGAGCAGAAAATGCATAAACATATTGACTCAATGCATATTCATTGGATATACTTACTCAAGTACTCCACATACTCAAGAGCCACAGCCAGCTATACACGCACACTCCCAGAGTCCTCAAAACCAAGCGGGCATTTTGTCTTGCAAGCTTTTTTTAAAGAAAATTTTGTTATAGTTCTTTAAAAAGTGGATAGAAAGGCAGAAATATGGATAGTACCTACAAGGAGCTCATGAGTTTTTGCTGACTGTGGATATTTGTCTCCTCTCCCCCATTTTGTGGGGGAGCAGTTGGTATGCCAGTGGGCAGGGCTGCAGGCAGAGGGATCTAACAGGCTGGAGAAATGGGCTGGCAGGAATCTCATGAAATTCAACAAAAGCTAACGCAGAGTCCTGCAACTGGGGACAGCATAACTCCATGCTGAGGGCTGAGTGTCAAAAAAGCATCTTTGCAGGGAAGGACCTGAGGATACCGGTATACACCAAGTTGAATATGAATTAGCAGAGTGCCTTTGCAGCAGTGAAGGCTAACCACATACTGGGCTGTATTAGCAAAAGTGCATCCAGCAGATCAAGGGAAGTGACCATATCTCTCTAAATGGCACTTATGAGAGTGCTGTGTCCTGTTTGGGGCTCTCCAGTCAGGTCACTGGCAAACTGGAGCAAATCCAGCAGTGGGCCACCAAGACGGTCAGGAGGAGAGGCTGAGAGAAATGGGTTTGTTCAGCCTTAAGAAGGCAAAGCTAACAGGGAAAAATTCTTCTGCTATCTTCAACTACCTAATGGAAGGGAAGACAAGCCATAGTTTTCTTGGAGGTGAACAGTGATGAGAGGCAACAGACACAAGGTGCAACAAGAGAAAACCCAATTAAATATTAGGAAAAAATTTTTCACATGTGGGTGGCCTAAGGTGCCCAGAGAGGTTGTAGAATCCCCATCCGTGCAGACATTGAAAACTCGACTGGACACAATTCCGGACAATGTAACATAACTTTAAATTTGGTCCTGCTTTGAAAAAGAAGTTGGACCACATGATCTTTCAAAGTTCTTTACAATCAGAATTATTCTATAAGTCAAGACTTATAGAAGTCTTGACTGTTTTCTGTGTAAGTTTGTTTTCATCATGAGTAAAATGCTGTTTTTTAAGCTGAATATAATGCATGGCAAGGTGGCATAACATAGTTCACATCCTTCAAAGAGCTCCACATGAACGTGTTTCTGGCCCATGTGCAGCTTCACTACATCCATGGCATGGTTAGCCATGTAGAAAAAAAACTACATTTATCCCAATTTCACAAATGAGATTGCATTTACAAAAAAAAAATCCAAGCTGTCATCTTTTCTTTGCATTAGTCAGTGGGTTGTAAAAAGAAACAGAGTCATATTTCAAATATTTACATAGAGAATTCAGCCTCAAGATTTTATCTGAAGTGAATATCCAAACCTTTAGAGGTCTGCTCATCACCAAGGAAAGATGTTGGGCTTGGACAAGATGGTCTCCAGGCTAGAGGGCTATTTACTGTGAAGAAATCGCTGCGATCTGCCAGACCTGACCATTACTTCCTCTGAGAAGTGGGGCTTCACCTTTGACTCAGAAGAGAATGACATGATCCTCTTTCCTCAAAGAGAACCAAAACCGAAGCATCTCCAGTACAAAAAGGTCATATCATACCTGTTTTATCCGTACAGCGTTCTTCCGTCAGAGGCAAACAGCCGCAGAATTTCAAATAGCACACAGATTTGTTTTGAGTGGTGAGCTGTTAAGCTGTTTCCCCATATGTCTGATCTGAGTTTTTTCTTGTCATCTTGCGGAGATAATCGTTTAAACCCTAACAAGCCCATACTCCCTTATAGTTTCTTCTTCATATTTTGTTCAAAATGGTGACCACTGGTGGGGCAGGCAGACAAATACTACAGCCTCACTGTTTGAATTTTAATCAATGGTATTTTTCAAAGTTGTGTGTCTAACAAACTGAAGAATTCAGTCTGTTGACACATTCTCTTTAGGAGTATATGTGATAACCTGTGTGGGGCTCTACTTTTTTAAGGAAAGGATGAGCCTCTCCTGTATTTCTTGTCTTCCTCATGCTGTAAGTCTATTAATATACTAGTAGCACCTGAGTGCCTATCTGATGGAAAACATAGGCCACTTAGCAGACAACTGAAGATGATAGTAAAGAGATTATTCTCGGGTGGAAAGGGCTGAGAATGAACTGGAGCCAGACAAACCAAATATACTACAGGCTATCTAATAAAGTAACCAAGAGGCTTTTGGAAACACAGTCAGATTTCCCTTCCCACGTAGCATGTGAACTTGGATGAACAGCTGTCTGTACAGCACCCAGACACAGGACTGGTGAAATAATCCTCAATGTTAACGAGCCTTTTGTTTCTTTTTACTTCTCATCTTTTCCTTTAAAATAACGGCCTCTGCAATACAACCAGGAAACCAAACAACAACAAAAAACCAGAAATGCATGAAAGGAAGAACTACGAGGTTTCCATTACATTTTTATCAACTTGTGAGTTATTTATGTCAAATAGTTTTTGACCTAAAATAGGTTTACAGTTCCTCAAAATACATATAATACCAGTCCTAGAAACTACCAAACAAGACATATCAAAAATAACCACCTACTCCCAAAACAAACACGCGTATCTGTAACGTTTAATTGGGGGTAGATGTTTTTCCAGCTACATTTCAAGTAGCCCTTAACACATTCTTAATAACCCTGTTCATTAATCTACTTTTGGCTGCCTATACTTGATGAATAGCCAGCTTTGCTGCACAAACTACAAAGCATCAGAACATCTTTACATTGCTCATGTCTGTAACCAAAGAGCCTGAAGCACGCACAGGCATTGTTGGAGCTCGGCTATCGGTATGTGGTTTAACAATCAGAAATCAAAGGAACTCAGAGGGCTTAGTCTCCAAAACTGTGTACCTATGTGGTCAGTGATATGTCAACTGGCTGCACAGGATGAGCTAACTTGATGACAGCTGATATCTAGCCATGTATGAGGACTAACTAGCTTTTTCCTGCTAAGTACTAGTATTGTGCATGCTTCTTCATTAGCTACTCTCATTCCCTGCTGTGCCTACCTGCCCCTTGTCACAAGTCACTGCACCGTTTGATGACTTACACCTCTCAGGAGTACTGCAACGTAACAGGGCACATATTGCTATAGAGGAGATGCTTCCTAAGTGCTCATGCTAGCTTTCGCTCACCCCTGTTCTCCTGAAGCTCTGCAAACCCAAACCTGAAACCTTTCCAAACACTCAGGTGACTGCTACCTCCAGACACACCAGCACAGCAAGCTTGCTAAGTTTTTCGTGCAAAAGTATGACATGGTCAGTATGACATAGCTGCTGGGGGAGGAGGAGGGGTACCCTCTACGTCCTCAAATATGAAGATGCTCAGGCCTGTCCTCTCATGGAGTTTTGCCTTGCTCTGTGACGGTGCGTGAATTGCCAGCCGGGCATGGAAGGACCCGAGCGGCTGCCACACTGTCCCTCAGCGTGCCAGCGGGTGGGCATTGCCACCGGCCCCCACAGCCGGCTGCAGGATTTGCCTCAGGCTGCGGCTGTTTGCAACAGGGGCACTTAAAATTCCTTTGTACAGCAAACGGGCTTGGACGAAAATGAAACGCTGAGTGTTTGAGACGTTCAAGGAAGAGCAGGGAGGTAGACCTTTGAGGTGGGCACTCTGTCCGAGACGCTGCCAGCAGCGCCGGCGGCGCGGACACCCCCCAAGGGCTCCCAGCAAACTTTACGCGGCGCAGCACGCGGCCGAGCGCCCCGCGCCGCCGCCGCCGCGCACCTGCCGCC